>NC_045556.1:7151237-7326195 GCF_009769535.1 Thamnophis elegans | reverse complement strand
AAGAAAGAAGAAGGAAGCAAGGAAGGAAGGAAGGAAGGAAGGAAGGAAGAAGAAACAAAGAGAAAGAAAGAAGGAAATGAAGGAAGAAGAAATTAAGGAAGGAAGGAAAGAAGAAAGGAAATTAAGGAAGGAAAGAAGGAAGGAAGGAATAGGAAGAAAGGAAATGAAGGAAGGAAGGAAGGAAGGAAAAGAAACAAAGAGAAAGAAGAAGGAAATGAAGGAAGGAAGAAAAAAATTAAGGAAGGAAGGAAGGAAGAAAGAAGGAAGAAAGGAAATTAAGGAAGGAAGAAAGAAAGAAAGAAGGAAGAAAGGAAATTAAGGAAGGAAGGAAGGAAAAATAAAGAAAGAGAAAGAAGGAAGGAAATGAAGGAAGGAAAAAAGAAAGAAAGAAGGTAGGAAATGAAGAAAGGAAGGACGGAAGAAAGAAAGAAAGAAAGAAGAGAGGAAATTAAGGAAGAAAGAAAGGAAGGAAGGAAAAGAAAGAAAGAAAGGCCTAGCAGCCAATATATAATATGTATGGGTATAACTAACCCCCTCCCCCCCCCCAAAAAAAAGAGGAAAGTCCAGGGCTTAATTTGAAAAACAGATAAAAGCCAAGGCCCAAATGTACTTTTAAATGCATGCTTACTTTTGCCACCAGTGTGAAACTGTTGAGATGGTTGGGCTTTTCCCTTCGAACCGCTGACCTCTAAAATAAGAAGGGTATCTTAACACCCCTGAGAATCTAGGCTGGGGATGGGGGCGGAGGGGGGGGGGGAGAGGGCGGGAAGGACTGTCTTACAATCATAGTCATTTGCTTTGGGGGGAAAGGAGCAAGGGAAGAGCTACCCTGCTTATACATAGCTGCTCATCTGGCATTAAGCTCTTTCCCTCTAAGGAGCTTAGAACACTAAATACAGCCAAGCCATCTTTATCGTTTTGTTAACTGTGAAAGTCGGGGAGGAGGAGGGGGCCCAGCCATAATACATTTCATTTCATGGCAAAGCAGCCATTTGCAAAAGGACACCTCTGAGTCCGATAATATCTCACCCAACATATCCAAACAGGCAGTGCTGAAATTCATTTTTTTTTTTTTTTACTACTGGTTCTGTGGTCGTGGCTGGTGGGCGTGGTGTTGTTTGGTGGTGGTGGGTTGGTGATCGTGGCAGGATACAGCATACAGCAAAATCTCCATTCTCACCCCACTCTGGGGCCAATTTAATAAACAATAAAAAATAAGTAAAGTGTGGCCAACAATCAGCTGAGTATTCAATTATTCTGGGGTTGCATCACTACGCTTAGGACCCCCATATAAACGTGATGGGGGCGGCGGGAGGCAGGGAAAGCAACATCAAAACATGCAGCAACTGTGTTAACCCCCCCCCCCCCCCCCGAGCTGTTTCTCCCCCACCCCTTCAACTACAGGTGGAAAACAGCACCACCTGGTGAATCGACCAGAAGGCTTAAAATGTTTAGGCTAGCGGTAGAATTCTGGGAGTTGAAGTCTACAGGTTTTTTAAGTGGCCGAGGTTGGATGCCCTTGGTCTACAGGAAGTCCTTGGTTTATGACTGCCCTGTTCTGTGACTGTTTGAAGTTGTGACGGCGCTGAAAAAAATAACTTTAGAATTGGTCCTTATGATGTCCACAACAGCCCAGGGGGTTGCACGATTACAATTTGGAGGCTTCGCAATCCACAGTCGTGTTTACGACTGTTGCAGCATTCTGTGGTCACCTGATGCTGGGAGTCTGTTGCAGACATGTGATGTTTTGCTCAATGATTGTGTCACTTTGCGATAAAGTGGCTAGCCCTAATTTGGGGGACTCATCACTAGCCTCTACCAGAAATTGGATTCTGATTGCCTTCTATGTATGATGTATTAGTAAGGTAAAGGTAAAGGTTTCCCCCTCGCACATATGTGCTAGCTGTTCCCGACTCTAGGGGGCGGTGCTCATCTCAGTTTCAAAGCCGAAGAGCCAGCGCTGTCCGAAGACGTCTCCGTGGTCATGTGGCCGGCATGACTAAACGCCGAAGGCACACGGAACGCTGTTACCTTCCCACCAAAGGTGGTTCCTATTTTTCTACTTGCATTTTTACATGCTTTCGAACTGCTAGGTTGGCAGAAGCTGGGACAAGTAACGGGAGCTCACTCCATTACACAGCGCTAGGGATTCAAACCGACAAACTGCCGACCTTTTGATCAACAAGCTCAGCGTCTTAGCCACTCAGCCACTGCTGAGTGCTAAATAAATAAATGTATTTACTTAAATAAATAAATAAAATAAACATCAAGGAAAATGGGGCATAAATTAGAAGCACAATCCCTGTTAAATCTGCAATTCTCAAAGAGAACTGGTTCCTTATCTTGTTAAGGCCCCCTACTAATTACCCAATAAACACCCCCTTAAACCCCTTTTCTGTTACCTATCTGGAAAGGTAAACAGTGCTTTCAAACTGCTAGAAGCTGAGACAAGTAACGGGAGCTCACTCCCACTCCGTGGCACTAGGGATTCGAACAGCCGAACTGCTGACCCTTTCTGACTGACAAGCTCAGCATCTTAGCCACTGAACCACCGTGCCCCCTTAGTAAGATAATGTAATTTTAAGAGGAGGGTGCATCGCGCTGCTGTGGGAAATAACCAATAGGTTAGAATCAATTCTTGAACATCCTCAGAAAACAAAAAATGATTGCCGGTGGCTGTCGAAAACATACTCCCCTGTTGCAATTTTCCCAAGCGTCCGCTGTGAAAAAAACATTGCGCAAAATTATAGGTCCCCAAAGTATATTTTTTTTTACAATTCACGGCAATCCCCAGGGTTTACAAGCCCCAGAGGGGAAAAAGGGAAGCACATGAACATCACAAACATGAAAGAAAGCAGCTAGAGCTCATTAAACCACACAAGCAGCTCCAATTAGAGATGGTGGCAAAATGTTTTTGCCTAAAACTTGTCCTCCTATAGAATCAGTTGACCTGATTCACAACAGCAGCTGGGCAAACCTCGTGTCACCCAAGCGGCCTATTTTAGGCAGAAGGCAGAGGAGAGAAATGTGTTAAATTCAGCTTGGAACAGAATTCCTCTGTTCACACAATGATCCTGGACAGATGCAGCTTCCAATTCCTCCAAAGTGGGTTCCCATGTTACGCTGTTCTCTTCTCTGGCTTCATGATGCACAAACCCTGGCCCAGAAGCTTATTCAAACACACCTTGGTTACAGCACACCATGATCTAGTGCAGGGCTGTTAAACTCCCGGCCTGTTGTGACCCAGGCTTCCCCCAAAAGCACGAGGCAGAGTCCTGATCCCCATAAACCCCCCCTTTATTAAGTGGATGTGAATTCCTCTCCTTCACATTCAGCCAAGGCCTGGCAAACAGTCGTTCAAAGGAGTATTTATGACTACAGACCTTATCTACCTTGGAAAGCTGCCATGTAAATATTGTCCAAGTGAGGTTGCGGTGCAAGGAAAGATTGAGTACAGAATCTCTGAGATTCACGGACAGATCTTCACACTCCTGAAGCGAATCTAATAACCGAATGAACGAATTGTTTCCTGCAAAAGCCCACTCCCCTTTCACTCCTCCTTTATTTCCTCAGGTAGGGGCGAATCACCTGCCACCTGTGGCTTTACTCCCAAGTCTACCCTAATTTTTGAGTTGTTCTTTTCTTCTGGCAGCTCTGTGCATGCGCATACTGGGAACAGGCTCCAGCTGTTTGGCTGCCTCACTGATGTCTGACTCTGAAAGCAGCTGATAACTGGCATAGGGCTTTGGCTCCCTCTCTGCCTCCGACACAGAGCCCCTCATCAGAGCCTTCCCCAGACTCCAGGACTGGCCCATCTTCCTCCCCAACCTCCTCACTGTCCGAATCTGCTGCCAGCTCCGCTGGTGGGCCACAACACAGCCTGCAGGCCGGATGTGTCATGCACTGGCCACCCCCACGCTCGGTTTAGCAAAGGGGGAGGGTGAAAAAATCCCAATGCGTCATGCGACACCACCGTGACAGCCTGAGTTTGACACCCCTGATCTCGTGTGAACCCAACCTCCAAGTGCTCCAGCTGACAGATCTCTGTTTACCTCTTGATCCCTTTGACAGCAAGGAGGCCCAAGGCTGATGCAGGCTCAGACCACAGCCGCCATCGGAAATCTCCTGTATCTCTCGATCCTGAATTCGTAGGCGACTTCTTTCTGAATCTGTGAGGTTCTTGCTCTCCGCAGAACTGTCCATTTTCCGGTGTGGGAGCAAACCAGCTTGGGCCACCCACTTCAATATCATTTAAAAGAGAAAAAAAAGAAAGAAACATTTTAAAACTTGGAATTGTACAATGGAAGGTAGGAATAGAAAGGGGTTTTTTTGGATTTGTGCTTCACTGCCATTGGGTGTTTGCTACTGACACTGAACATGTGTGACACATGAGTTTAGACACTAAAGTTTATTCAATTGGCTTCAGCTTAGTGTTACTTCTCAGCCCTTCCAACAGGTTGGGGATGCTCAAAGAAGACAAGTTATATCGGCGGGGGCAGGGGAAGAAATCCTAACCCTAGGATAGCAATCCCCACCATTTATTCCTGAAAAGAGAGATAGCACACAAACTTATATACCACTTCACTGTGCTTTTACAGCCCTCTCTAGGCGGTTTACAGAGTCAGCCTCTTGCCCCCAACAATCTGGGTCCTCATTTTACCAACCTCGGTAGGATGGAAGGCTGAGTCAACCTTGAGCCAGTCAGGATCGAACTCCAGACTGTGGGCAGAGTTTGCCTGCAATGCTGCATTCTAACAGGGAGGAGGGAGGGAAGGAGGGAAGGAAGGAAGATAGCAATAGCACTTAGACTTATATACCGCTTCACAGTGCTTTTAAAGCCCTCTCTAGGCAGTTTACAGAGTCAGCCTCTTGCCCCCAACAATCTGGGTCCTCATTTTACCCACCTCGGAAGGAAGGAAAGGTGAGTCAACATTGAGCCGGTCAGGATCGAATTCATGTCAGTGGGCACAGTGAGCCTGCAATACTGCATTCTAACCGAGAAGGAAGGAAGGATGGATGGATGGATGGATGGATGGATGGATGGATGGATGGATGGATGGAAGGAAGGAAGGAAGGAGGAATGGAGGGAGGGAAGGAATGGATGGAGGGAGGGAGAGAAAGAAGGAAGGAGGAAGGTAGCATAGCACTTAGACTTATATATCACTTCACAGTCCTTTACAGGCTCTCTAAGCAGTTTACAGAGTCAGCCTCTTGCCCCCAACAATCTGGGTCCTCATTTGACCCACCTCGGAAGAATGGAAGGCTGAGTCAACCTTGAGCCAGTGAGAATCAAGCTCATGGCAGTAGGCAGAGTGTGCCTGCAATACTGCATTCTAACCAGAAGGAAAGAAGGAAGGAAGGAAGGAAGGAAGGAAGGAAGAAGGAAGGAAGGAAGGAAGGAAGGAAGGAAGGAAGGAAGGAAGATAGCAATAGCACTTAGACTTATATACCGCTTCATAGTGCTTTTACAGCCCTATCTAAGTGGTTTACAGAGTCAGCCTATTGCCCCCAACAATCCGGGTCCTCATTTTACCCACCTCAAGAAGGATGGAAGGCTGAGTCAACCTTGAGCCTGGTGAGATTTGAACTGCCAAACTGCAGCTAGCAGTCAGCTGAAGTAGCCTGCAGTATTGCACTCTAACCACTGCGCCACCTCGGCTCAGATATTAGATTATTGGGGGGTATTTCATAGGAAGGAAGAGAAAAAATACTGACCACAGGAGCTGCCTGAAGAATGTGTGGATTCACCAAGACTCCCAAGTCTTCAAGTTTCCCGTCCGGAGTTTGCTTCGCCTTGACCAGCGAGCCGAGGCTGATCGCTTCAACCGTCTCATCCAACCTGTAAGGACAACCCGCCAAATTGGCTTTTAGTCCCGCGACAGTCAACTTCCCTCTCCGTATAAGAGCTCTGGATGAAAAACGCCCTTCTCACGCGAACCTGGACCAGTGGGTCCTTAATGAGCTGCAAATGCTGAGAATGCATTTGCTGAATTATTTAACGGCATCCTCAATTATTACCCTGGTTAGCAAGTCAGTAGTAACTCTCTTAAGGGTTTGAGCCTGCTATTTTCCTTCCCCTCTGGAGCTTTTAAGGAAGCTTACTATTCGGCAGATCAGAATGAATGAACGCCAGAGACAAATCAATCACGGCGGCTGATATTTTCCTACGGCAAATGCAGGACTTGCCTCTTTGCTGCCTGCTCAGTCCACTGTCTGGTTGCAGAACCGACAGGATATATAAGCGTGCTGTAAATTGCGAAGGTTTCTGTCTGTTGCTGAAATCTTAAGTCTCTACTGGCCCAGCCCAGAGAGAGGCAGAAAACTAGCTTAGAACTATAGCTCCTTTTCTTTGAAGATGTTTCGCTTCTAATCCAAGAAGCTTCTTCAGCGCTAACCTCAGCTGTATGCAAGGAATATACATCCTTCTGTTCCCCACCATCCAATTAGAGCTGAAGAAGCTTCTTGGATGAGAAGGGAAACGTCTTCAAAGAAAAACCAGGAAGTCCAGTTGCCTCCTTCAAAAAAGCACCTTTGGGACCACCATGACTGAGAATCTCCACAGACATCGAGGACTAACTGTATTTGAAGGGCCGTAAGTCCTTCCTGTCAGCACAAATTCTTCAGAGTCGTTCATGGAGGCTTAAACGGGGTTTGTGAATGAATGAATGAATGAGAGGAGCAACAGAGAAAAAATCTAAGCTCCTCCCAACATATCCACTCCCATCCAAAGTACATCCACTGCAGTGGTGGGATTCAATTTTTTTTTACGACTGGTTCTGTGGGCATGGCTTGGTGGTTCCACCACAAAACCGCGGAGGACAAAATCGCAGTCAATGAAAGTGCGCATTTGACGTCATCACAGCACGACGAAAACAACGCGCTGTGATCGAAAAATGTAAAAATAAAGCGAAAACCTTACCCTAACCCCCCCAAACCTAACCCTAACCCTAACCCTAACCCTTAACCTAACCCTTAACCTAACCCTAAACCTAACCGTTAACGTAACGCTAAACCTAACGCTAACCCTTAACCTAACGCTAAACGTAACCCTAACGCTCTAAACCTAACCCTAACCCTTAACCTAATCCTAACCCTAACCCTAACACTAACCCTTACCTTTATGTGAATCGGCTTGCTTTAATGTAATTTTTATTTAAATTTTTAATTTTTTTCGTCGCGCTGTGATGACGTCAAATGCGCGCTTTCGTCGATCGCGCTTTTGTCGTCCGCGGTTTTGACGGGTCACGGGCTTGGTGGGTGTGGCAGAGGAAGGTTACTGTAGAATCTCCCTTCCCTCCCCACTCCAGGGGAAGGATACTGCAAAATCCCCATTCCCTTCCGATCAGCTGGGACTCGGGAGGCAGAGAATAGATGAGGGCGGGGCCAGTCAGAGATGGTATTGACCACCCACTCCAAATTTCTGCTACCGGTTCCCCAGAACTGGTCACAACCTGCTGAATACCACCTCTGACCCACCGTTTCCAGAAGGACTTGCCTGTCCCAACCGTGATCTTGAGTCGACCACTCCCACCTCCCCACCGCTCCGGGATCCTCACTTGCTGTGATAGTCCGCCATGTTGTCGTTTTCTTCCCGGATCTGCCGACCGGCGAAGTCGATGGTGATTTTCTTGGACAGCCGCGAGGCGTGCCGCAGTTCGTACAGCTCCTTCGCCCTCTTCTCCAGCACCTGCCTCTCCTGCTTGGACAGCCACTGGTTGGAGTCGGTAGCAAAGTAATCAGACTCGTCGTCGATCACTTGAGTTCGCCGCACACTGTGGGAGGCGGGCAAGGCAGCACCATTACGACAGTACATCACTGTGTCGGCATCCGGGAAGCCATCTGATATCAATCCAGACCAGGGGTCTCCAACCTTGACAACCTTTAAGACTTGTGGACTTCAACTTGTGGACTTCAACTCCTACACAAGTCTTAAAGTTGCTAAGGTTGGAGACCCCTGAGTCAGGCTATTGGTCCAGAGGCCTCTACAGTCTTCTGAAAGTCAGCATCGCCCCAGGAGTGTTTCCAATCGTTTGTTACTTGACCCCTTTAACTGAAATGGAAATTGGGACCCTCTTCACGATGTAAAGTGGGTGTTCTTTTAATAGACCATGGGTACTTCGAATACATCTCTGATACATGAGGGCTCTCCAATTGTAATGACCCGGGGCATGGTACAAAGGCAACACAGCCAGAGAACCGGGATGAGTCCCTTTATTAACACCAACTATGCCCCCAAGGTCCCTTTCAACTCTCCGGTGTGGAGAAAAGCTCTTCCACAAACCTGTAACAGCCTTTGGCTGAAAATACTCCAGTCCAAATGCTGTAAGCAGAAAACTTCTGACTATAAATCCAACAAGGCAAGATAAGGTAATTAATCCGACAGGCAGGACGAGGAAGAAGTGAAGTATCACGGCAGTAAATCAAACCAGTTGGGAGGATGCCAGGAACTCAGACAAGCAATTCACACCAGATGAACTGAGCATTTGTTCCCGACAACAGCCCCTCCCATTTGCCTCTCCTTTAAACTCCATCCCCAGGTGTGCCTTGTGAAGGGAATCAGGGCCCTTTCCTCTCTCGTAAGCCACGCAACCCACGTCGCTCTCTTCTCCGTTCTTCCCTGTGCGCCCTAGGATGAGGAGGGGGTGGGCCTTGGTCTTCATCTGAACCCCCTCTCTCTTGTTCTACCTTTCCCCTGCTCTGCCCAGCCTGACTTTGCCCTTCCCCAGTTTCCTCCACAGCCAACGGAGCCACTCTCCCGCTCCCTGTCATCTGTTCATCTTCCCCCTCGGATTCAGACTCCGACGGGGTCATGACACAGCTTTTCATGATGAACCTATTTATTGATATCTGGCCCTTATTATTATAAATAATTCAAAGGGATGAACACACACAATACTCCTTCCTTCTATTTTCCCCCATCACAACCCTGTGAGGTGGGCTGGGCTGAGAGAGAGAGAGAGAGACGGACCGGCCCAAAGTCGCCCAGCTGGTTTTCATGCCTAAGGCGGCACTTAGAACTCACCGCCTCCTAGTTTCTAACTTGGTGCCTTAACTACCAACTGTTTATTTGTGCGTACCCAGATTAAAATTAATCACAGTGCAGTAGATTTTACCTATAATGGGCCGCATAAGAAGCCTGCGGCTGACAGAGAGAAACATTTTCTTTTTCTCAATCCAGCTCAATCCGAGCCCTTCTATCAAATAGCATCCCCCAGTTGGAGTTCTCCTGTCAAAAGGCAAGTCCAGCCAGCAGAGATTCTCACTGTTAATGATTTGCCCAGCGGGCTTTTTCCCCTCGCTCTTCAGGAAAGCAACTGCAGGTTTGCCATTAAAGGCAACCTGCTGGCTTAAAGCTGAAGCTGGTGGGGCTGCTTTTAACAGAAAGGGCAAGAGCAAGGCTCAGTGGCCACGGATGTAAACTGCAGGTGGAGTTCCTTCCAGCACAACTGTGAACGCGGGAGAACAAACGCATCAGTCCATCTGCATTTAAAAGACACGAGCCACTCCTTTGAAGACAGGTAAAGGTAAATGTTCCCCTCGCACATATTTGCTAGTCGTTCCTGACTCTAGGGGGCGGTGCTCATCTCCATTTCAAAGCCAAAGAGCCAGCGCTGTCCCAAGACTTTCTCCATGGTCATGTGGCCGGCATGACTCTTCTCCTGGCGCACTGTGCTTCTCTCCCCCCCACCGGAAGCTCCTCTCAAAATTGTGGCGCCAACCGGTGACGGAGCCACAGCAGAGGGAAGAAAGAGCCACATGTGGCTCCAGAGCCACAGTTTGCTGACCCCTGTTATAGACAACTGTGAACAAAGCTAGCTACCTCGGTGCCCACCACGAAGAGTCAAAATCCAATACATTTTGGAAGCATCCAGCTGGGGAAATTTAGTCTATTCCTCCTTTTCTAGGTTACTCTCCCACATACTGTTCTGACCTAGGATTCCCCAAATAGCACGAAGCAGATTTCTGGTCCCGACAAAATCCCTTTTATTAGACAAATCTGAATTCCTCTCATTCACATTCAGCAAAGGCCTGGCAAACAATCTTTCAAAGGAATATTTATGACTACAGACCTTATCTATCTTGGAAAGCTGCCATGTAACTATTTTCCAAATGAGGTACTGTGCAAGGAAAGACTGGGCACAGAGTCTCTGAGATTCACGGACAGATCTTCACACTCCTGAAGCGAATCTAATGACCGAAGGAACAAATTGTTTCCTGCAAAAGCCCACTCCTCTTTCGCTCCTCTTTTATGTCCTATGGGAAGTGCCAGTCTCCTTCCACCTGTGACTTTACTCCCAAGTCGACCCTGATTTCTGAGTTGATCTTTTCTTCGGGCAGCTCTGCGCATGCGCACACTGGGAACAGGCTCCAGCTGTTCCTCTGCCTCACTGCTGTCTAGCTCCGTAGGCACCTGATCACTGCCAGACAGCCTCAGCCCCGTCTCTGCCTCTGACACAGAGCCCTCGTCCAAGCCTTCCTCAGCCTCCAGGACTGGCCCAGGCTCCTCCCCAACCTCCTCTCTGTCCGACTCTGCTGCCAGCTCCCCTGGCTGCTGGCGGGCCACAACACATACCTGTTTTTGTCATACTCCAGCAGTTTGTCTTTGTGCTTCACAGCCATCTCCAGACCTGACTTAAGTCGAGTCTCCTGAAGTTGGAGCAAGTCTTTGTCATTCATGTCTGTCTTCCCAGAATTTTCAACACCTAAGGAAACCGCCCGGCCCCAAAAGAAACTCAATTTAGTACAAAGAAGAAGCAAGTCAGAAATTAAATGTTTCCCTTTACTATTTTTTTAATTGAAATTTTTAGAAAAAAAAAACTTTTACAAATGTTTACCTCCCCCCCTGCCCTCCCCCCCACCCCCCCAACCTTCCCCTCCCCCGACTTCCCAGAACCAACACAGGGTATAAATCTTTAACAAAGATGTTCTAAAATAAACTTAAAGAAAGTTAGTATCATCTTTCAATTGAGCTTTAACTCCTCTTTGCTAGGCTAACTCTAAACAGATTATATCATTCCTTGTTTCTTCAGTCATAAACTATCTGGAATTTCTTAGTCCCATGTTTATTTTGAGTATAGTCAATCCATCTTCTAAAAATACGGAACGCTTCATGAATTTACGTGTCATCCTTACGCAGGGGCCATGCTAATCTTCTCTGTATCGTTCCAATTTTAGTATATGTGCTGCCGAAGCAAGCACTCCCCCCACCTTTACTATTTTTAGGAGTGTTTTTTCCTTAATTATTATAAACAACAATATACTGGAGATTTTGGCATTACAGACGGCCCTCGACTTGTTTAGTGACCATCTGAAGTTACAATGGCACCGGAAAAAAATGACTTATTACCATTTTCCACTTACGACCATTGCAGCATCTCCAGGGTTGCGTGATTTACTTTTCGATGCTTGACAAGTGACTCACATTTATGACGGTTACAGTGTCCCGGGGTCATGTGATCACTTTTTACAACTTCCAGACAAGCAAAGTCGATGGGGAAGTCAGATTCACTTAACAACCATGTTACTAACTTAACAACCGCTGTGATTCACTTAACAACAGTGACAAGAAAGCTCATAAAGCGGGGGCAAAATTCACTTAGCCAATGTCTCCCTAACACATATGCGTAAGGGGAACCTTTACCTTATAAACTATCATTGTTAAAAGTTTTAAAACAAACGGGTGCTTTTCAATCAGCCCAGATTTTCAAGTATTGTTGTGTCCCCCTCATCACGTGATCGTGATTTGCAACTTTCCTTGCCAGCTTCCCATAAAAAAAAGCCGATTGTCCTTCGGAAAATACCAACCTCCCAAAAGTTTCTTTAACAGCTTTTGGCTCTTGTTGGAATCCCGTTGCAAGACATCCTGTTCTTCTTTGGTGCACACCTGCAAGAGAAGAAGAAACGTCCGGCTAAAGTTAAGTCTTCCAACTACACGTAGGAAATATCTTTGCTCGTTGCTGCAGGTGCATAATTTGTCCACTGGTAAGACTGCTCTCAAAACTGTAACTTCATCTGCATGTGATAGGAAAGCATTTTCCAAATTAAAATAGGTTCAAAGCAAATTAAAAACTACCAAGTGTCAAGTAGAGACTTCACTACCTTTCTCATGAGAAGAATAGAGCTGGAAGGGACCTTGGAGGTCTTCTAGTCCAGCCTCCTACTCAAGCAGAAGAATCTACAAGGGACTGTCCAGTTTCTTCTTAAAAACCTCCAGAGATGAAGTGCCCACCATGTTCCTTGCTGCTTTCCATCCAACCACTCCAGGGGCCGGATACTATGCATGGTGGGCCGTAGTTTGAGGATGCCTATGCTATCATGTCACTCCTAATCCTTTCCTCTAGCCAAACCCAAATCCTGCAGCTGTTCTTCATATGTTTTGGTCTCCAGGCCTTTGATCTTTGATCTAGACTCATTTCTTGCCTTATAGCTCAGGAATATGTAGCCTTGTTTAGAATACCTTTCTCTATTTTTTTTAATGAGCATATTGTGGCTGTTTTACAGTGGGAGCTTTTGTGCTGTAACCAAAGGGGAATCTGGGGTTATGACAGGTATCTCTTTCATCGCAGTGTTAAACAGATACCTGTATTTTTCAGAGTATAAGACGCACCGGAGTATAAGACGCACCAAGATTTTGAAGAAGCAAATTAAAAAAAAGTTTTTGCACTCTGCAGACCTCCCAAAAAGGCCCGTTTTTCGTAAAAATGGGTGGGTTTTTTGTCAAAAAAAAAGGGCATGCATAGCCTTAAGGAGACATAGAGTGCTCCTCGGGGCTGGGGTGGGTGGGTAACATTAAGCAAAAAATGGCCCGTTTTTTGCTCATTTCTTCTCTTCCCCAGCCCCAGGAGCACTCTATAAGCCCCCTAAAGGCTCTGCATGGCCATTTTGGTGAAGGGGGCAGGGTTTTGGGAGGCCAAAAATTCTGTATTTAGTGTATAAGATGCACCCAGATTTTCAGCCTCTTTTTTGAGGGAACAAGGTGTATCTTATACTCCGAAAAATACGGTATTTAAAATATAAACTGAAATATAATATTTCAAAGAGGTTTCTCCTTAAAACAGCACCATCCTTGCTGCTTTTATAAAAAAACTAAAACCTACAGGAGATTTTAGCATACCAGAGTTCCACAGAATAGGCAAGGCCCAGACCCTTCTTGTTCACAAACGATGCGCCCGCACGTCAAACAGTTGTTGATGAGTTTGTGCTTCTGGGCCAGGCACTCACAGGAATGGCGTCCTGGAAGCATGACGGCCAGCTTGTCCTGACCTTCTTTTGTGTACAAATTGACGTATTTCGCCTTCTTCTTGGTGGAACAGGAGCTGTTGCCTCTGGGGAACTCCTGGGCCTGTTATAAAGGTGGAGAAAGAGGGATACAATGAAGAAAGGAAAGCCTATCAGAGAGCAGATAGACTATCAGTGTGTGTGTGTGTATGTGTGTGTGTACTCTCTCTCTCCCTCCCTCTCCCCCCGGATGTCGATAGATAGATAGATAGATAGATAGATAGATAGATAGATAGATAGATAGATAGATAGATACATACATATAAATAGATACATATAGATAGATAGATAGATAGATAGATAGATAGATAGATAGATAGATATAGATAGATGATAGATCAATAGATACATATAAATAGATAGATACATATAGATAGATAGATAGATAGATAGATAGATAGATAGATAGATAGATAGATATAGATAGATGATAGATCGATAGATACATATAAATAGATAGATAGATAGATAGATAGATAGATAGATAGATAGGGATAGATAGATAGATATACATATAAATAGATAGGTAGGTAGGTAGGTAGGTAGGTAGGTAGATATAGATAGATAGATAGATAGATAGATAGATAGATAGATAGATAGATACATAGATAGATAGATACATAGATATAAATAGATAGATACATATAGATAGATAGATAGATAGATAGATAGATAGATAGATAGATAGATATAGATAGATGATAGATCAATAGATACATATAAATAGATAGATACATATAGATAGATAGATAGATAGATAAATAGATATAGATAGATGATAGATCGATAGATACATATAAATAGATAGATAGATAGGGATAGATAGATAGATATACATATAAATAGATAGATAGGTAGGTAGGTAGGTAGGTAGGTAGGTAGGTAGGTAGATATAGATAGATAGATAGATAGATAGATAGATAGATAGATAGATAGATAGATAGATAGATAGATAGATGATAGAACTTCCTGAACTGAAATTAGTTCCCCATTTCCCTGAAAGATATTATTTTCACTGAAAAATAATGGGTAAACATTAAATTAGCACTTAGCAATTACGTACCACTTCACAGCCCTCTCTAAGCAGTTTACAGAGTCAGCCTATTGCCCCCACAACAATCTGGGTCCTCATTTTCCCCTCCTTGGAAGGATGGAAGGCTGAGTCAACCTTGAACCTGGTGGGGGATGCGAACTGCCAAATTTGCAGGCAGCCGGCAGTCAGCAGAAGTGGCCTGCAGTACTGCACTCTGACCATTGCGCCACCACGGCTCATTATTCTATATTTATTAAAATCAATTTTAACTGCTCCTCTATCCAGGGTTTTGTGATATTTGGAGTAAGATAAGGCCTTATTATTCACCATGAAGAGCAGAGGGCCCTTGAAACGCACAGAGAGAAATAATTATAATCAATGGCATAAAAAGGTACTACTCCAAAATGAATGTGTTTTAAAAACCATAGACACCAAATGCACCTACCTTGGCTAAATCGAGTGGTGTTTTTGCTTTCTCTACAAGCTGGCAGGTTTCAACATAAATAGGTGTTTCCTGTTTATTTCTCCCTTTATGCCTTCCTCTCTTTGTCTGGTCTCCTGGCCGAGGAGTATCCGAAATATCTAAAAAGAACAGGAGAAATGTAGCAGATGCTGGTTTGGGTCCAGATTTTTTCCTCATCTTGGCTCCCCAAAGTGCTCCATATCAACCCTTCCCCCCAAGGATCAATTGGACAGTCCAAAGGATTGATAAATCTCTGGTGTTCAAAAGGGGGATCAGTGTCTGGGGGTCAATAGATGCTGAAGAAATGATGGGAGGTTGATTGGGATTAATTTATCTTTGGGGATCCCCTGTAGACCTTCATGCCAATTCCCAGTTTAGAGTTTAGAGTTTAGAGTAATTTATTTATATGCCGCCCTTTTCCCTGGGGGGACTCAGGGCGGCTTACAACTTGAAAAGGGAGGGAAACAAACAATTGACACATAAGACAATACATCATTAAAAGCACGACATTCATACTATTCAGGTGGGTTACAGTCTTTAATCCCAGGCCTGACGGGATAGCCAGTTTTTAAGGGCTGTGCGGAAGGTCTGGAGGGTGGTGAGGGTACGAATCTCCACGGGGAGATCGTTCCATAGGGTCGGAGCTACTACTGAAAAGGCTCTCCTCCGCGTAGTTGCCAGTCGACATTGACCGGCAGATGGAACTCGGAGGAGGCCTAATCTATGGGATCTAATTGGTCGGGTGGAGGTAATTGGCAGTAGGCGGTCTCTCAAGTACCCAGATCCACTACCATGAAGGGCTTTGAAGGTGATAAGTAGCACCTTGAAGCGTACCCGGAGATCGACCGGAAGCCAGTGCAGCTCACGGAGGATAGGTGTTATGTGAGTGAAGCGAGGTGCACCCACAATCGCTCGCGCGGCCGCATTCTGGACTAGCTGAAGTCGCCGGATACTCTTCAAGGGCAGCCCCATGTAGAGCACATTGCAGTACTCCAGCCTAGAGGTCACAAGGGCACGAGTGACTGTTGTGAGAGCCTCCCGGTTCAGGTAGGGGCGCAACTGGTGCACCAGGCGAACCTGGGCAAATGCCCCCCTGGTCACAGCTGACAGATGGTGTTCAAAAGTCAGCTGTGGGTCCAGGAGGACTCCCAAGTTGCGGACCCTGTCTGAGGGGCGTAATATTTGACCCCCCAGCCTGAGAGATGGAATACTTGCCGAATTAGTGGGAGGGAAACACAACAGCCACTCGGTCTTATCTGGGTTGAGCACAAGCTTGTTAGCCCTCATCCAGTCCCTAACAGCTTCAAGGCCCTGGTTCATCACGTCCACCGCTTCATTGAGTTGGCACGGGCGGACAGATACAACTGAGTATCGTCCGCATACTGGTGGTATTTTATCCCGTGCCGCCGAATGATCTCGCCCAGCGGTTTCATGTAGATGTTAAAAAGTAGGGGGGACAAGACCGAACCCTGCGGCACCCCATATGTTAGGGGCCTAGGGGTCGATCTCTGCCCTCCAACTAACACCGACTGCGACCTGTCCGAGAGGTAAGAGGAGAACCACCGCAAAACAGTGCCTCCCACCCCCACCTCCCGCAGTCGTCGCAGAAGGATACCATGGTCGATGGTATCGAAAGCCGCTGAGAGGTCAAGGAGAACCAGGATGGAGGCGTGGCCTCCGTCCCTGGCTCTCCAGAGGTCATCGGTCAATGCGACCAAAGCGGTTTCTGTGCTGTAGCCAGGCCTGAAGCCAGACTGGAATGGGTCCAGGTAACTAGCTTCCTCCAAGGACCGCTGGAGCTGAAAGGCCACCACCTTCTCAACAACCTTCCCCACAAAGGGGAGGTTGGAGACTGGACGGTAGTTGTTAAGAACGGCTGGATCCAAGGATGGTTTCTTCAGGAGGGGTCTCACCACCGCCGCCTTAAGAGCGGGGGGAAAGACCCCCTCCCGAAGGGAGGCGGTAACAACCGCCTGGATGCAGCCCCGTGTCACCTCCCTGCTGTTAGCAACCAGCCAGGAGGGGCACGGGTCCAGTACACATGTGGAGGCACTCACAGCTCTCATGGCCTTGTCCACGTCCTCAGGGGCAACTGCTTGAAACTCAACCCAGCGATGGCCTACCAGATTATCCCCCTGTGCCTCGGCTGGATCTGCGAAATTGGAGTCCAAGTCCGACCGAAACCGAGCAACTTTGTCCGCTAGGAACTGGACATAATCCTCAGCCCTACCCTTCAGTTCTGAAGGTGAGTGAGGTGACTCAACTAACAGCCTTCATTGTAAGAAATGTTGACTGCTATAATTCAGCAAACTGCGGAGGGCAATATTTGAGCTACAATACATTTAGGCAGCTCTATCAAAACAGAAATGAAGAAACGGAGGTAGTGATAGGTTTTATTTTCCTGGACTCCAAGATCATCGCAGATGGAGACTGCAGCCAAGAAATTAAGACACTTGCTCCTGGGGAGGAAAGCTATGGCATACCTAGACAACATACTAAAAAGCAGAGACATCACCCTGCCAACAAAAGTAAGTATAGTCAAGACTATAGTTTTCCCAGTTGCAATGGATGGCTGTGAAGGTTGGACTATAAGGAAGGCTGAGCGCCAAAGATTGGAGACCTTTGAACTATGATGCTGAGGAAGAATCCTACGAGTCCCTTGGACTGCAAAGCGATCAAACCGGTCAGTCTTAGAGGAGATCAACCCTGACTGCTCTTTAGAAGGCCAGATCCTGAAGATGAATCTCAAATACTTTGGCCACCTAATGAGAAGGACTCACTGGAGAAGAGCCAAATGCTCTTAGGCTTGTGGGCAAAGATTGAGGCAAAGATTGAGGGCAAATGAAGAAAGGGACGACAGAGAATGAGGTGGCTGGATGGAGTCACCGAAGCAGTAGGAGTGAACTTGAATGGACTCTGGGGGATGGTGGAGGACAGGATGTCCTGGAGGAACTTTATCCATGGGGTCACGATGGGCCAGACATGATTTTGCAACTAACAACAACAACAACATCAAACCTACAAGAATTCAGACCATGTTAGATGGTAGCAAAGGGCTGACGTTTGCTACTGATTGGGATTAATTTAACAATGATTTGCTAAACTCCTCTTTATCCCTGAACGAATGTGTGTATCTCCTTTTCTGCTCCCCACTTACCATCCTTTTTCTGATACAGTGGCAAAGGATCCAAAGTTGTAGAACGGGACTGTTTCCACCTGGCTACAAGCTCATCTATGAAGCACTTCTTCTGGCCATCTCTCCCTTGGATTAAATCCGTGACATACTCGCGAATCTCTTCCTCGTCATCAATAGACAAAATATATCTAAAAATATAAAGTGGGTTATGTCTAGGTACCTACGAAAATACAATTTGGGAAATTCAAGGTTGAAAAACACTGGCCCCGACTTTGTTACCAGGATCTCTTATCATTGTAATGATCATTGTTACATTTCCTTGTGTTAGAAACAGTGCACGTTCGCATATGGAACTACCTGAGACAATAACTTAAAAGCAGCAAAGAAACTTATTAACGTGTTTGCAAACACAGGTGCACAGAGAAAGTGGACAGAGAACAAAGCATGAAGGTCAGTTTATATCCCCTTACTTAGACTCGCCACCCCCTTGTTAGCATAGCATCCTGTTGAAGCATTTAGTTTACACTCCCCCCCCCCCAATAACCCCTGGTCTAGCAACATTTTCAGTTTTAACTGTGTAACCCTTTTCTTCGCATAAGCTTGACTGTTCTTGTTCCCCTGCTTGTTACAGCGGGCATCTCGCTTGTTGGGCTTATGATTTCACCCGCCTGATATTTTTTAGCTTGTTACCCATTACCTGTTTTTGAAGACAGCTTTACAATTTTTTTCCAGTTGCACGCATTTATGCGAAGCATTTTAGAAACAATACATACTCCGTTTTGTTTTTTTCATTTAATATTTGTATGTAACTAGACGCGAGAACAGTTTTTCCCCCCCTCGAATGCCATCATTCTGCTAAACGAATAATTCCCACAACACTGTCAAACTATTCACTAAGGCTGCATTACTATTACTATTAGTCTTTTCATCGTTCCTATTACCCATCTCCTCCCGCTTATGACTGCAGGACTGTAACTTGGTTGCTTGTATCTTTACGATTTATATTGATATTGATTGTTTCCTGATTGCTTATTTGTACAATATGACTATCATTAAGTGTTGTACCTTATGAGTCTTGACAAATGTATCTTGTCTTTTCATGTACACTGAAAGCCTCTGGACCAAAGACAAATTCCTTGTGTGCCCAATCACACTTGGCCAATAAAGAATTCTATTCTATTCTTTTCTATTCTATTCTATTCTACTTTCTCTTCTCATGTTCCATTCCATTCCTATTCTATATACATTAAGAACCTACGCAAAAGAAGACAAATTCCTTGTGTGTCCAATCGCACTTGGCCAATAAAGAATTCTATTCTATTCTATTCTATTCTTTTCTATTCTATTCTACTTTCTCTTCTCATATTCCATTCCATTCCTATTCCTATTCTATATACACTAAGAACCTACGCACCAAAAACAAATTCCTTGTGTGCCCAATCACACTTGGCCAATAAAGAATTCTATTCTATTCTATTCTTCTATTATTATTCTATTCTACTCTATTCTTCTGTTCTATTATATTATTATTCTATTCTATATTCTATTCCTATTCCAATTCTATTTTCTAATTTCTATTCTATTCAACAAAATTTGTATATTATCACTCACAATGCCTAGGTTCACACAACACCACGAGCTGCCAACAAGCCACAATAGGGTTTCCATGCGCTGCAGTAAAGCCGCTGGTCATCCTCCCAGACCCCACAGCCTCAATTGGCCAAGGCTGTCACCTCACTGGGTTAAAAGGCTGGGCCGGCTCCTTCCACGCCCCGCACCTGTTGAACCTCTGCCTGCTGTGCTGCCCAAGGGGCAAAGCAACCCCCTCGGCCTGGCGTTCAAGGAAGGCCTGCAGGGGCCAAAGGAGACCAAAGGTGCAGGCCAGAGAGGCCACCCTTCGACCTCCCAGGCAAAGCTGAGAGGGCAGCCCGGGACAAAGTGACATCGTGGGGGGACGCCGGCTCTGCCCCGTGCTTCCCTTTTGCCCCCGACTCCCCCCATGCTCACTGGATAATCTCCTCGCTGACATCCAGGCCAAAAGTGCCGCGCAGCTGCCCCGTGCACCACGACACGAGCGCCGCCGCCGCCGCCATCATCTCGGCTTCTGACAGCGACGCCTTCATGACGGGGGAAGAAGAAAGCGGGTGCACACGTAACATACACGCATACACGAAAAGCCGGCCGGGCTTCGGTTTGGTGCAGCGCGCAAAGGCGCCCGGCTGGGCAACGGCGGCCGCGTATTTCTAGTTCCGGCGCCTCCTCCCCTCTAACTATAGTAGAGCGGCCTTGAGGGTTAGAACAAGGGAGTGCAAACTTGGCAGCTTCTAAGACTTGGGGATTTCAACTGCCAGAATCCCCCAGCCAGCCATGTCCACTAGAACAATTACATATTGGAGCTTCAATCTGAAGTCTTATGGGATGTACGTGGTTGGCTTATGGTTTGCTGGCTGGGGAATTCTGGGAGTTGAAGTCCACAAATCTTAAAAAGTTCCCAACTTTGGACAGCCCTGGTTTAATGTGTTCTGTAAATCCAGGCAATTGGAATAAGTCAAGACACTTTTCTTTACCCGCAATTAGCATGGTGCATGAAGTTTGTCAAGCATGCATAAGATAAGAGGTATAAGTATAAACATGATTATGAATACAGGAAATGGATACGAATACGTGGGGACAGTAGGAGAGGGACGGTAGGCACATTGGTGCTCTTATGCACACCCCCTTACAGACCTCTTAGGAATGGGGTGAGGTCGGCAGTAGACAGTCTAAGGTTAAAGTTATGGGGGTTTGGGGATGAAACCAGAGTCAGGTTGTGCATTCCAGGCATTGACCACTCTGTTGCTCAAGTTGTATTTTCTGCAATCGAGTTTGGTACGGTTTACCTTAAGTTTGTATCTGTTGTGTGCGATTGAAGCTGAAGTAGTCATTGACAGATAGGACATTGTAGCAGATTATTTTGTGTACTAAGGTAGCTACAACTTGCTTGTTTCTACCATTGTGAACCCTTTAGATGGCACACACACAACTTAGACCAGAGAGATTTGGAGTGTGGGTTAGTTTTGCGGTAAGATTTGAAAAGCCAGTATATAATTAAATAATACACCCAAGGGGAACAACTGAAACAAAAACCATATTAGCAACTGAGCCTTGATGAAGGTTGCAGGTGAACATTAGAGGGAACTATAGGATTAGGCTGGAAAGAATTAAAACAGTTAAGGGCTACAACTTTTTTCCCCCCTTAGAGTTTATTCTAAAATACAGATGGAAATATTAATAACAAACATCTCAGAAAGGATGCAAATGTCTACGGATAAACTTTTGAGAAGGCAAAGAATGTTTAAAAACTTTTACGTGACATAGGCCTTACAGAGTATGAAAGCGTGGGAGATAACAAAATTGAGATTACCAACATGGGAATACAAAAGACAACTCTATGAAAGGTCCAGGATATGGAACAGCTGTTACAAAAAAATCCTGGATTCTGTTAGAATGTAAATAAAAAGTTAACCAGCTCCTTTTTTCAGAGTGGGAGGTTTAGAAATAATTGCTAACTAAGGCAGAGTAAAGAAAAAAAGAATGGAGGATAAAAGAGATAACTAGCATCTAAAGCAAAAGAAATAAGTTCAGTTAACCCCTTATGAGAACAGGAGAGTAATTCAGTAAAAAATCATGGAGAGGTTTTATGGCGGTTAACACTTAATACAGGACATAATAAACTGTTTCTTTTTATCTATTGGTTAAAAAAATTGGGATCTTTTACATTCAACTTGTCTTGCAAATACATGGAAGAATAAAATATAATTTTATCTTCCCCAAAAGTCACAAAGAAAGTAATAGATAAGAAGGGCTGGCAATGTTCACAAGACGGGTGAATATAAAACCAGATGAATTCCATATAGGAACTCTAAACCTATCAACTTTGGTGTAATTAAAGCAGAAAGAATAAAGAACATTTATTTGCAAAAGAAACTTAAAATAAATTACGCTGCTTCTGCTCAAATAAAACTTGAGTTTTGATACGCAAAAGCTTGGCAAGCCAGGGACTCTGCCAATTAAATCTTACGAGCAAGTATATTTTAAGGAGTTGTTTGAAAATTCAAAAAGGAGGACATGATAGTTACTCTAAAGTGATGCAAAAACACTACCTCCCCCCCACCCTTCCAAGAAAACCCACCTAGCTTTCTGGATCCCACCTTCCTATAAGTATTAAGGCACATAAAGCAGAACAACAATCTGACACCCCCCCCTCCCAAAAAGTATAAAGATCTGAGCTGACCATGCTGGAATTTGCAAGGAGCGGGGGGAGAGGGAATGAAAATGCAGCCGGGCAAAACTGGGAATAGGAAAGAAACAAAGAATCTTGCAGGGTCTGGAACGAATGCATCTGAAAAACAGTTAAAAAGAGAACATACCTAAAGGAGAACCAGAAAGAAATTAAAAAGGCAAACCCAAAATTTTCTCTTAATTCCTACCTTCATGTTGCTTCTGGATTCCGCAGGAGCAACTGTCTCTGTACTCTGCAGGAAGTGAAGAAGAGTGCTGAAGTCCGCCCCTTAAAAATTAATCTTATCTTCTTAGGCAACCTTGAAATCAGCAAAGGCATTTTGCTCTTAAATCCTTGCAAAGGAGATTGCTCACTCCAGTGGTTAAATGCTGAGTGAAGGGCTTATTTGAGGTCTTTAGGTCGGTATTAGGCAATCCAGAAAGCAAAGGGTGTTGCCAAGGGGCTCTTCCCCTTCTTCAATTGTTTTCATTAATAATTAAAAGTCTGGATTATTGCCCAAGTATTAGTAGGCTAAAGACTGCTCATAATTGAGTTTCTTTTTTTAAAACTTTTTGTTTTCATCATTTTGTCTTTTTTATTATTGTCTCTGAATAGGTCTTTTATTCTTGATTGTTGTATCTTACGTTAATTTATTGAATCAGGACGTCTTAGTAGAGTTGGATAGGATCAAGAAGTCTAGTGTTTCTCAAATTTGGGAGCTTTTAAGTAATGTGGTCTTTAACTTTAGGTCCCTGAGGATCATGCCTTACATTTTTTCCCTCTTGAAAGCTATCTTATTCTCTCCTCCTAGTCTTCCAACGTGTCCAGATTAAACTGCAATTTCTGTTATCCTAGTGTTGGTAGGACTACTACACAATGTGTCATCCACAAACTTGAAAATCTGCATATTGGTCCTATTATCGAGATCATTCATAAAAAGGTTGAATAAAGCTGACTTCAAAATATGTCCCTGTTGGACCTGTTGTGTTTGTGTATGAAATATATATTCTACTATAGACTCCTTTGGGAAGGAGGATTAGAATAAAAATACCTAACATTGATATTAGAACTGCATCACACAGTTCATAATGGTTAAAAAAAACCATAGGGAAAGGGAAAGGTTCCCCTCACACATATGTGCTAGTCATTCCCGACTCTAGGGGGCGGTGCTCATCTCCGTTTCAAAGCGACAGAGCCCGCGATGCCCGAAGACGTCTCCGTGGTCATGCGGCCGTCATGGCTAAATGCCAAAGGCGCACGGAACGCTGTTACCTTCCCACTAAAGGTTCCTATTTTTCTACCTGCATTTTTTACGTGCTTTCGAACTGCTAGGTTGGCAGAAGCTGGGATGAGTAACGGGAGGTATCTCTGTTACGCGATGCTAGGGATTCGAACCGCCGATCTTGCTGATTGACAAGCTCAGCATCTTAGCCACTGAGCCACCTTAAAAGCCCTTACAAGCAACCATATGGATTGGCAAAATAAAATCTTGGTTGAAGCCAATTTTTTTCCCCTCTAGGAATCTGAAAAAGAGAAAAAGGAACAAATCAACAGCCCCAAAACCTCAAAGTCAAAAGAAGAGAAAAGACATATAGTTGCCAACCTTTCTGCAATCAAATTGGTTACTCATCCCCATTATTCATCCCCATATTTCTGTTACGCGTTGCTAGGGATTCGAACCGCTAATCTTTCTGATTGAGAAGCTCAATTAAATTTCTCTCATATCTGAAGGCCCAGCCTTGAGATATAAAATAAAATTTTGTAGCAATCAAAATCTCCTCCTCCTCTCCAAAAAAATAATCCTTTGTAGTTTCCATCAAAAGGAAAAAGTCTCCTTTTTTAAAGAAAAAGTTGTGAGTCCCCTTATCTATGAATATTACACATCTCTCCTGCTATGCCATTGCACTATTGTTTATGACTAGAAAATGGTTGCCTGAAGATTGCCGAGTTCTTGCATTCCAGCTTCAAGGACGCACATCTGCAGCTGGTTACAGGAGCCAAAAGACAAGGCTGAATGTTTATTCAGGCTCTGAGCTAGTTTTGCCATGGGTCCATCAATGCTTTTATTCTTATACCCAAGTCTAGCCACAACCAGAAGATATAAAGTAGCCTTCAAGTTGCCCACTAATGGGTAGATAAGTTGGACAAATAGTAAATAGAAAGAATAAACAGTTCTTCCAACAAGGTCACCTAAAGAAAAAGTTCCAAGAAGTTTTTATAGCGTTTATGATAGTGGAATAGCTAAAGAAGAATCTGAGTGTCGAGATCCAAGGTTCTCAAATTGGGATGAGTCCTGATCTTGCCCATTGCAGATTCTTTGCCTTTGGTTTTATTTTAATCTATCTATCCATCTATTATTGTACACTGCAAGCTGGGCAACCATATTTTAGTCTGGACTGTTGTACAAATAGAATAGAGCTGGAAGGGACCTTGGAGGTCCTCTAGTCCAGCCCCCTGCTCAAGGAGGACCTATACCATTCCAGACAAGTGACTGTCTAGTCTCTTCTTAAAAACCTCCAGGGAAAGAGTGTCCATGATTTCTGGTGGCAAACTGTTCCACTGGTTAATAGTCCTCTCTGTTAGGAAGCTTCTCCTTAATTCCAGGTTGGTTCTCTCCTTGATTAATTTCCATCCGTTGTTTCTTGTGGTGCTTTGGAAACTAAGTTGACCCCTTCTTCTTTGTGGCAGCCCCTCAAATACTGGAACACTGCTGTCTTATCACCCCTAGTCCTTCTTTAACTAGTCATATCTTGTTCCTGCAACTGTCCAGGCTGTTAATCATCTTAGTCCCCTTTCTCTGCATTTTTTCCAAAGTCTCAACATCTTTTTTTGTAACCAGGTGATTGAAACTGGATGCAGGAAAGCCAGAAAATTAGATGAATTGAGTGAACCAGCAGACATTTGATACAAATCTCTTTTCATAATACTAAAACTAGCAATAGCAATAGCAGTTAGACTTATATACCGCTTCATAGGGCTTTCAGCCCTCTCTAAACGGTTTACAGAGTCAGCATATCGCCCCCAACAGCAATCCGGGTCCTCATTTTACCCACCTCGGAAGGATGGAAGGCTGAGTCAACCCTGAGCCGGTGAGATTTGAACAGCCGAACTGCAGTCAGCTGAAGTAGCCTGCAGTGCTGCATTTAACCACTGCGCCACCTCGGCTCAAAATTTTTTTTCCTTCAAATCATTAGCATCTCCTCCAACAGAGATTTAATTCAAATATGAGACAACTTAGTCAGGATCATATTTTTTTACAAAACACAAAACAATTCACATAATTTCCACATAAAGGCATCAGCCTCCATGTCCCAAGCAAAGTCTGTGTTCTTTGTAGAGGAAGCTATGAAATCCTGAAGCTCCATCCAATATAATCTTTTATATACTGCTCCAAAAGGTGAAACTCAGTTAGCGGTGTTGGGAAACCTTCCAAGCCTGCATTGTTACTGTTCCTTCTTTAAGGAAACCTTAGTGGAATTGCTATTGTCTATTTTTTGGGAATGTGCTTATCAATATTTACTGGAATGGACCACCCAGTGACTTAGATCATTCTTCATAAAATATGTTTTCCTCAGACTGACACTGTCATTTTGCAATTTGTTCCCAGAAGCAGATTGCAACCGTCAGCAAACTGTTGGAGAAAAAAAAAACCAGTGGAAACCTTTGCTATCAAGTGGAAACACAAGCGTAACGTTTAAACATTCCAGCATCAGGAAATTCCCGCAGCTTTTATTTATCTTCTTGGCTTCATGAACAAGGAAAGCTCAAAGGATTCGGTTGGACTGTCTGTACCCAACTTCCTCTTTCACTGAAGAGGAAACAAAACAATTGCAGAGAAGATAAAGAAGATAAAGAAGACTGTTGGGATGAGAGGAGAAAGTTAAGACTTTTCCTAAGTTCAAGATCCTTAGTTGATAGACCAGTTTTATCAAGAGCTCCCCTGAACACAGCAGAGATGCAGGACAAGTGAAATGAGGGAGTTTATTTTGGGAAGTGGGGAAAACCTTCTAAAAACTGTCCGCTAAGTGCTGGAAATGTAATCAGACCCCAGGCACCTACTACCACATGTGGTGGACGTGCAGGAAAGCAAGAAAATATTGGGAGAAAATAAAAAATAGAATAGAATAGAATAGAATTTTATTATTTGTATGCCGCCCTTCTCCGGGAGGACTCAGGGCGGCGAACAATTCAAGGGGGGGAAAAGGGGAACATAAAAGACAAAATACAAATAATAAAAGTAAACAACAGTCGCACAACCATACATGTCGAGAGGGGAGGGAACTCATCACCCCCAGGCCTGCTGGCAAAGCCAGGTTTTGATGGCTTTTCGGAAGGCCTGGAGAGAGGTGAGGGTCCGAATCCCTGCGGGGAGTTCATTCCAGAGGGCCGGAGCTGCCACAGAGAAGGCCCTCCCCCGGGTAATAGGCAGGTGGCATTGGCTGGTAGATGGCACCCGGAGGAGGCCAACCCTGTGAGATCTAATGGGTCTGTGGGAGGTAATTGGCAGCAGGCGGTCTCTCAAGTACCCAGATCCAATACCATGAAGGGCTTTATAAGTTACGACTAGCACCTTGAAGCGTATCGGTAACCAGTGCAGCTCGCGGAGGATAGGTGTAACTGGCTGGAAATGATAATCAAACAGAATATTGAGTTGAAACCAGAAATATATCTCCTAGGTATATTACCAGAGGGCTATGATAAAAGGACCACATATTTTTACACATACTGACAGCAGCACGGATCGCATATGCTAAATATTGGTAATATTGGAAAAATGTGGACACCCCTCCAGAGGAGGCTGTAGTTTGAGGACTCCTGATTTAGCGCAATATAAAAAAATGCAAATAAATTATCTGCAGGCCACCAAAATTTTCTTGCGGATCACCAGTTGGTGACCACTGGTCTAGCTATTCCCTTTCCTATAGGCATTGATGCTAAGTCTGGGAAGATGCTTTTGACACATTTCTCAATCAACAAACTAACACCCAACCGGGGCTTCTGGCCTCTTGCTTCTGGTGAATGACAATGGAACTCAAGTGGCTTAAAACCGATTAAGTCTTGGGGAGTTTATCACCATAATGGAGTTGCAGAAGCAAGCTGTTTGTTATCACTTTCAACCAAGGCTTGATGGGTTTAGATTGGCTGTATTGTAAACCAAATGAAGTTACCCTTTGATTGGGTGTGGAATGGCACTGACAGAAAAAGGGTTTAAGGAGGTGTTTATTGGGTAATTAGTAGGGGGCCTTAAAAGATAAGGAACCAGTTCTCTTTGAGAATTGCAGATTTAAACAAGGGATTGTGCTTCTAATTTATGCCCCATTTTCCTTTGATATTTATTTTATTTATTTATTTAAATAAATAAATTTATCTATTTAGCCACTCAGCAGTGGCTGAGACGCTGAGCTTGTTGATCAAAAGACTGGCAGTTTGAATCCCAAGCGCCGAGTAATGGAGTGAGCTCCCATTACTTGTCCCAGCTTCTGCCAACCTAGTCGGAAAGCACATAAAAATGCAAGTAGAAAAACAGGAACCACCTTTGGTGGGAAGGTAACAACTCTCTATGCGCCTTGGATGTTTAATCATGCCAGCCACATGACCATAGAGACCCTCTTCAGACAGCGCTGGCTCTTCGGTTTAGAAACTGAGATGAGCACCGCCCCCTAGAGTCAGGAACGACTAGCACATATCTGCGAAGAGAACCTTTACCTTTCATATGAGATCTCTGCAGGATTTCTTTGGTATTATTACCAAGGCTGTCCTATGCATGTTTTTGCAGAGTGATATCTCACTAGCTGGCTTTGTATAACACACTAGGCTAAGAAGATGGTTAGTTAGTGCAGCACTGCACAAACTCAGCCAGTATGTCAGTTTATAATCCGGTGTGTTACACACTTATATTTTTCACACCCCTTGATTCCAATCTTTACAACTCCTAGGGAGGTGTGCATTGTTCTTTCCTTCCACATTTTCCCCCTTCCTTTCCCCCCTCTCCTTCAGATTTGTTTTGTTACTTTATGTAAAATCTTGTGTGTGTGTATGCTGGTCTTGTTGTATTTGGGTCTTTTCCCATGTAAGATTGAGATTGTCTTGGCAACATTTCAGGGAGGTCTCACTCACCATCCAGCCTGAGACAATCTCAATCTTACATGGGAAAAGACCCGAATACAAGACCAGCATACCTACACCCGTGAAAATCTACGAAAACATGTGTGTGTGTGTGTGTGTATATATATATATATGTGTGTGTGTGTTTGTGTGTTGTATTTCTGCTGATAAATAAACAAAGGGAGACAAATACAACACAAATGTAACAAAGGCAACATTAAAAATATTGGGTTTCTGTCTGGATGGTCTCTTGTGATATATATATATATATATATATATATATATATATATATATATATGTGTGTGTGTGTGTGTGTGTGTGTGTGTGTGTGTGTGTGTGTGTGTGTTTGTGTCTGTCTGTCCGTCTATCTATCTATGCATTGTTCTTTCCTTTCACTTTTTTCTTCTCCCCCCCCATACACGCACACACAAACATACATATACATACATACATACATGCATACATGCATACATACACCCATAACGTTCAACTACGGCTGCCACGGGCGGGGGCGCCCTTCTCCTCGACTCAGAGGAGCCCAAATCAAACTTCTCCCGATCCGGTCCATTCGACTTGCGACGGGCCCCGGAGTTCGAGGGGAAATCTCTCCCGCCCAAGGACGACTCCGGGCGGCGAAAGGAACCAGACGAGGCCGGAGTTTCGAACGGCGGGCGAAAATCGCGGGCTGTCTCGTGATTGGCCGCTCGCAGCCTCCGCCTCGGCCAATGGGAGCGCGGCGCGCGCGCGGGAAGCCCGAATATCGCGGCCGGAGGAAGGAGCAGCTCGGCCGCTTTTGCAAGAAAGTTGCGCCTTTTGCCTTTTCTTCTTGCTTCCCTTCCCGGCTTCCTTTTTAGTCCAGGTTTTTCTTTCTTCGGTGCAACGGCAAAGGACGGGCATGGTGCGGACCAAGGCGAACTGCGGAGGCACCTCCGGTGCCTATCGGAAAGGTAAACGCATTTGCAGAGGCTTAACCAGGATATAGAACTAACCGGGATGCAGAATTAAGTGGGATGCAGAACTAACTTGAATATAGAACTAACTGGGATGCAGAACTAACGGGTGCAGAATTAAGGGAGAGACAGAAGTAACCGGGATGCAGAATTAAGTGGGATATAGAACTAACCAGGATGCAGAATTAAGTGGGATATAGAACTAACCAGGATGCAGAATTAAGTGGGATATAGAACTAACCAGGATGCAGAATTAAGTGGGATATAGAACTAACCAGAATGCAGAATTAAGTGGGATATAGAACTAACTGGAATGCAGAACTAATCAGGATGCAGAACTAGCCGGCTTGCATAAGGTCTCTAATAATTAACTGCTTAAAGGGATTAGGTTCATACCACATGGGGAGGGGAGGGGGAAAGGAAAGCAGAGAGACTAACCTGGGTCTGACTCTAGCTGCCTTTATCCCGGATAAAAGAATGGTGTGTGAATTGTCATATTTAAAACAGCTGCCTTGCATTCTTCCATCTTCCTTCTAAACGGGATGGATTTTAACTAGGTTTAGGCTATTAAGCTGGATTTAAGACCCAGCAAGCCCTGAAAAAGGCAACTGAGGTTAGCATAGGGTGCCCAGGGCATTAGATTTTTAGCTGACCTTGTTGATTGAACGCAAGGTGTGTATTGCAACTCCCAGTGAAACTCCCTTTGAAATGCAGGAATGCTCTCATTCGAGGTAGCTCTCCCTGGCATGGCTGCTGAGATGAAAGACACAAAAGTCAGCTTCCTCCTTAAAAGGAAACGAGGTGCTGACTTTTAATTCAAGAAGACAAAAGATAAAAGGGTTTTGTCTCGGGCTGCATTCACACAGCTGGGAAACTGCATCCAGTCAAACCTTCATCAGCTTAGACTAGATAGAAGCACCTTGGAGGAGAGCACATTCGCCCTTGTCACTGGTTTCAACCCTGCGTTTTATAAAATTGCCCTACTCTTTGTGGATTGTTAACAAGAAGCAAACTGGCCCGAGGCCTAGATAATTGGGCTTAATGGCATCTTTAAAATGTAAATAATCTCTTAATTCTTTCTTTCTGCCAGTGGTAGCTGCTAGGGCTCCTCGGAAAGCGCTGGTCTCTGGACAGGTGAATGTCAGTTCATCTCCTGCATCAAGGAAAGGTGAGTGTGTAAGATACATGACTGGCTTTAATGCTGCTTTGGACAGAGGTTGAAGGCGGCTGGGGATTTTCAATTTAGAATTGCTCTGGAAGTACAAGTATCCTTCCACGTGCAACCACAATTGAGCCCCGCCTTTCTGCTATTAAGCGAGACATTTGTGAAGTGACTTTTGCCTTATGTTAGTAGTGCAGTCTTTATTGTCATTGCAGAAAATAAATACAACGGAATTGGTTTTAACCTCACTGGTTTCAACATTATAGCGGAAACGAAAAAAGAAAGAAAAAACAACAACTAGTCATTCGTTTCCCGTGTGCGTGGAGTGATTGTGGTTGTATTTAAAAGTCTGACAGCCCAAGGATAGAAACTATTTTTAAACTTAATCGTTCACCTGGCTATACTTCGATGTCTTCTGCCCGATGGTAGAAGTGCAAAGAGAGACTGACCGGGGTGTGAATCATCTCTGAGTATCTTCCTCTCTCTGCTAAAGCAGCGAGACCTGGCCATGTCATCCAATAGCAATAGCAATAGCAGTTAGACTTATATACCGCTTCATAGGGCTTTCAGCCCTCTCTAAGCGGTTTACAGAGTCAGCATATCGCCCCCACAGTCTGGGTCCTCATTTCACCCACCTCGGAAGGATGGAAGGCTGAGTCAACCTTGAGCCGGTGAGATTAGAACCTCTGAACTGCAGATAACAGTCACCTGAAGTGGCCTGCAGTACTGCACCCTAACCACTGCGCCACCTCGGCTCCAGTGGTGTCAGAGGGCAACCAATGGTTTCTTGTGCCGAATTGATCTCTCTCTGTAGGGCCTTCCTGTCCCCAGCTGTTAAACCAGCCTACCATTCTATAATGCAATATGTGAGGACACTTTCTATGGTGGACCTATAGAAAGAGGTCATCAGCCATTGATCCACCTGATGACCTCTTTCTATCGGTCCACCATAGAAACTGTCCTCGCATATTGCATTATAATATGTTTACTACCTTTCTTGCCATAGTCGTTAAGTGAACCATGGTGGGTTGATAGATGAGTAACCTGATAATTAAGTGAATCTGGCTTCCTTTATTGACTTTGCTCCTCATAGCAACGGCCATCAATAGGAACTAGTTGCCAAGCATTTGAATTTTAACCGCAGGATGCTGCAAAGGTACATTTGAAAAAATGGTCATAAATCACATTTTTCAGCACTGTTGTAAGTTTGAACGTCGCTAAATGAACTGTTGTAAGTCGAGGACTGCTACAATCAGATTGAAGCTCCACTTACTTAACTTTGTGGTGCTTTCTATCCTTTCCTTCGGCTTTAAATTAAAAATACGGTACTGTGGCTGTTTAATCTAGAGCTACACCACCACAGGGTTATTGCCAAGCATGACCTGACAAATGCGCGCCCGACAACAGCGCGCTGACAAAACCGTGGCGATAAAACCGCGGCGTCGACAGCACGCTGACGAATGAGCATAGAAGCGCGCCGACAAAAGAGCGCTGACAGAAGCGCCATTACGGTTAATGTAAGGGTTAGGGTTAGGTTTATTTATTTATTTATTAGACTTACATACCGCTTCATAGGGCTTTCAGCGCTCTCTAAGCGGTTTACAGATTTTTTAGCAAATTGAGTCAGCAACTTGCCCCCACAGTCTGGGTCCTCATTTCACCCACTTCGGAAGGATGGAAGGCTGAGTCGACCTTGAGCCGGTGAGATTTGAACCGCTGAACTGCAGATCATAGTCAGCTGAAGTGGCCTGCAGTACTGCACCCTAACCACTGCGCCACCTCGGCTCTGTTAGGTTCAGGGTTAGGTTTAAAGTTAGGGTTAGGGTTAAGGTTAGGTTAGGGTTACCTTTAGGGTTACCTTTAGGGTTAGGTTTAGAGCGCGCTTCTGTCAGTGCGCTGTTGTCGGCGTGCTTCTGTGCTCATTCGTCGGTGTGATTTCGAACTCATGCTTTTCTCCCCGTGGTTTTGTCGGCACGCTTTTGTCTAGCGCGCATTTGCCGGTGAACCGTTGCCAAGTATAATATAGTTTCTAGGCTTTTCTTTTGTTCTGCTGTTTCTTCTTGAGTCAATATATTTGAGCTGGGCCTAAAATATTTTGTGCTTTTAATGCTCTGGGAATAATTCCTCAAATGGTTTAGGAATAGGCAGCAGCCTCACATATTCACTTCTGTGAGATGGATACTTGAAATTGCTAATCTGATGCATGCTGTCACTCTTGCATTCCAGTTTAGCAAAGACGGCTTGTTTCAACTAACTTGACATAGCTTGAGCATCCAGAGATTAATCCATATGTGGATCAGAAGCTTTTGTAGCTACTACTGGTAGTCTTCAGTTTACAGCCAGGATTGAAACTGGAATGTAATTTGCTAAATCATGAAGTGAGTTATGTAACCAGACCTGACTTTGCAAAGCAAACCACAATTGCTAAGTGAATCTGGCTTCCCCAATTTGCTTGTAGAAATTGGTTGGGAAGGTTGCCAATTGCCATCACGTGATTGCAAATTGCTCCCATTATTGTAAATGAGAGCAGGTTGCCAAGTGCCCTGATTGTGATCGCGTGACACACCGAGGGGATGTGCAAGAGTCAACTTTGAGGCCAGGTTGTGGCAAATCACTTTTTCCAAGGACATTATAACTTCGAACTGTCATCAAACAATCATCAATCAAGGCCTACTTGTAAGTTGGGTGTGTTGTTGTTGTTTTTTCTTTGTTAGCTGGGCACTGATGAATTCTGGTTTGTTTTCCACAGGGGAAAGTAAGTACGCAGGAGGCAACCCAGTATGTGTGAGGCCAACTCCAACTTGGCAAAAAGGCATCGGGGAATTCTTTAGGCAAACTCCAAATCGTCGGGAAAAGGAGAACCACAACTCGGAGGAAGAGCCCGGGTGCAGCGAAATAGGGAAACGGAGAAAGAGGTAAGGATGGCTATCTGTTGGGGCCCAGCAGGAACCGTTGGAGCTGCCACCAGACTCCGACAGCGAGGGGCCCTATGAGTCGGCTCTGGAGGATGTGGAGGACCCTGGACAGGGTTCCGACTCCGAGCAGGGTGCAGAGAGGCTGGTTGGCCACCAGGAGGCGCCTGAGCCTTGGACCAGTGGGGTGGAGACAAGGGAGTGTGATCCGGACGCCAGCAATGAGTTGTTCCTGGATGCCGGGCACCGAAGAGCAAATAGGCGTCAGGAACAGTTGTGCAAGTACAGGAGGTAATTGCACTCAGCTGGTGGTCATTAGGCTCCTCTCCAGACTATAAAAGGACTGCTTGTGCACACGCCCTTTTTGCAGAAGTCAATGTAGGAACTAATGTTGGAGAACATTATTGTGAGCTTGACAGGCTGGATTGCTGCCACGGCTTATCTGTGCTGGATTGCTGCTCAAGCTTGTCTGTGCCGGTTTGCTGCCAAGGACCTGTCTGTCCGTTACTTAAACGCCGTAACTTATCTTTGACTTGGAGTGTGTGTTGGTGTAGGACAAGGGGGGGTCAGAACAGCTATCTGTTCGTTCCTAGTGGCAAAACACCTGGCAGGATATTCCACGTTTAATGTTCTACAGGAGAATTGGTGAAGCAAGTTTTAAAACTTCTACCTTGCTTGATCTAACCACCTTAGTTAATGCTCAGTGAAAATGACAATTCCCTAGCCTTGTTCACTCGGTACAGCATGAGTTTCGGAGAATCCATGTCTAAAATGGATTTTTACTAGGTATTAGGGGCAATAGCAATAGCTCTTAGACTTATATACCGCTTCACAGTGCTTTTACAGCCCACTCTAAACGGTTTACAGAGTCGGTCTATCGCCCCAACAATCTGGGTCCTCATTTTACCCACCTTGGAAGGACAGAAGACTAAGTCAACCTTACAAACATTTGGGAAGCTTATTTCACACAGGGAAGCTTTTGTTTCATTGCTTTTTGCAAATGGGTTTTTTTAAATAGGGTTTCCAGCGTTACCTAATTCAGTGTTTCTCAACCTTGGTAACTTCAAGTTACCTGCAGCTCCCATAAGAGCTGGCTGGGGAATTCTGGGAGTTGAAGTCCATACAGCTTAAAAAGTTGCCATTGTGGAGAAACACTGAGCTAGGTAATAGAATTTTCGACCTCTGTCAAAATAGACCATGTTCTGGAATCTTTATTCATGGCAACACGGAAAGAAAGAAGTGACTGTATGATAAGGGAGCTTAGAAGGTTTCTGATCTAACTGGAAAACAGATCCCAGTTCAAGGTGAAGGCTGCGTGCCTTTACGATATTTTTAGTCTCTTCTAAGGGCTCAGCTATTGAAAATATAATTTACTGGAATTTTAAAGATGTGAACAGTCGCTGACTTGTATTTTTTTCCCCATTAACAGGGCACGCCCTTTGCCTCCTTGTCCTGCAGAGCAGGAAGAATCTGAAGATGATCAAATGTGAGCTAATCCTGGATCTGCAAAGCAGATCTTGCGCTCCGAGAGCATTGTGTATAGGCTGTATATATATTGCATATATTCCGTTTGAATCAAGTGTTTATAAGCATCTGGCATGCTATTCTGTTGACTAAAATAACGTAAAAGTTGGCAGACTAAAAAAAAAAAAAAGTCAGGTCATTGATACAATGCTCTTAATACTTAAAAGTGTTTTAATGATTCTTAACTAGTAACTAAATGCTTCGTATTAAATTTGTTTTTGCTTCTTTAAGCACTTATTAAAGTTCTGTGCCATACCAGTGTTAAATAACATTCTTATGCTTCTGTACAAAATCTTGTTGCTATGCTGGTTTTTTTCTGTAAACTAGAACATGCTGAACGAATAATTATTTTGGATTTAAAAGAAATAAGACCCAAGAAATGTACTTAATTGAGTGGCAGAATAGTAGAATTTCTACATTGGCTCTATGTAATAGCTTGAATAGGCCAAATTTGGGTACGAAGGCAACTCGAAGCATAGAATTTCTGATATTAGAAATAACAGATTAACACTTCTAAAGATTTTCCAGTTTGCTTCCATCTTTGTTTTATGGCATTGAGGGTAGGGTTAAATTTTTTTCTGATTATCCAATTACTACATTATTTGTAATTGTGGAATTGGCCTAATAAAGATATATCAGTTTTACAGAATTCAGCACAGCGATTCTTGTTTTTTTTTAATCTGGGTAACTGGTTTGTCTATGTGCAGACTGCGATTAGTTCTTAAATAATGATTTTAAAGATTATGAGTATTCATACTTTCCTTGTATCGAACTTTGTGGCAGTGGGAAAGATAAGGAAGTTCGCTTTCAGGATATTCCGGCTAAATATTCAACTGCTTTGAGATTAGAGTTTCCAGAATTCCCATTATATTAGGTCACCACACTATAAAAAAGATGTTGAGACTCTAGAAAGAGTGCAGAGAAGAGTAACCAAGATGATTAGGGGACTAACATGAAAAACAGTTGCAGGAACTCCTGGGCACGGCTAGTCTAGTGAAGAGAAGGACAAGGGGAGACGATAGCAGTGTTCCAATATTTGAGAGGCTGCCAGAGAGAGGAGGAGCTATTTTCCAAAGCACCCGAAGGCCAGACAAGGAATAATGGATGGAAAGTGACCAAGGAGAGATTCAACCTGGAAATAAGGAGAAAGTTTCTGACAGTGAGAACAACCAACCCATGGAACGGATGTTGTGCAAGCTTCATCACTGGAGGCTTTCAAGAAAAGACTGGACTGCCATCTGTCAGAAATGGTGTAGGGTCTCCTGCTTGGTGGGGTTGGACTAGATGACCTACAAGGTCCCTTCCAATTGTTAATCTAAAGGACATTGGGTTTGAAGTCAGAATAAATCTTTTCTGCTCCTTTGTATGGTGCTATAGGTTTCTTAGTTTTTAATGTAGGATAAGGAGGAGGAAGAAGGGAGGAGGAGGAAGAAGATGAAAGGGGGAGGAGGAAGGGAAGGAAGAAGAGGAAAAAAGAGAAGAGGAAGAAGGGAATGAAGAAAGGGAGGAGGGGAAAGAGGGAGGAGGAGGAGGAAGAAGATGATGGAGAAGAATAGGAGGAGGAAGGAGAAGGTGAAGAAGATGAAGAAAGGGGGGAGGAGGAGGAGGAGGAAGAAGAAGGGAAGAGGAAAAGAAACAACAACCACCCAGTGGTCTTCCATCCCTGCTCAAGCCAGGGATCCCTTCCCAGGACCAGCATATAAACAACTCACACGTGACCCCCCACAACCCACGTGTCACTATCTCCCGCCCCCCCTCACTCATCCCCATCATCTGTCTCCTGGCTGAAGGAAACCCTCCCGCCTTTCTGCGCCTGCGCAGGCCCCGCCGTCCGAAGCCCCGCCTTATCCCGCTTAGCAACCGGACGCGGTTGCTAGGGCGTCCGGGCCCCGGAAACACTTTTGTGACGCGCGCCTCGGGCCGGCTGGCGTCTCTCCCATAGGGCGCCGGCCGTCGTAGGGCGTGTCCGCGGGAAGCGCTTCCGGGGTGGCCCGCTCCCCCCCCCCTCTCCCCTCAGAGCGCTCAGCGAAGGAGGGGGCAGTGGCCCCGGGTTCGCGCCCCCTCCCAGCCGGGAGAAGCGGCTTTTCCTCGGGACGGTAAGAAGGCCGAGCTGCGGGCTGGGTTTTCCGGGCGAGAGGGAGGCGGGCGGGAGCGTCCGCCGTTAACCGTAGCCGACGGGAACGCTCGCGAGAGAGGGCGGGAAGGGGGGGCGTCGCTCCTCGCCCTCCGCCGCTGAGGGGGCGCCCCGAAGGCCCGGAGCTGAGTGGGGGGCTCCTGAGTTGTGGGGGGCTCTCTTCTCCTCCCCTTCCCCCGCCTCGAGGGCGGAGCCCTCCGGCCATGTGGGGCGTTTAAACGGCGCCCGGGCAGCTCCTTTCCCCTTCCCCGCCTTCGTTTTGGGTCGGGGGTCGCTTCTCCGGAGCCAACTCAACACACACACACCCGGTCCCCTCCCCACAACCCCAGGCCGGCCTTCGGCAGGCAGGCTTTCCGTGTGGCGGGCTCTTCCTCGGCTGCCATCTGGGAAGGAGACAAAGAAAGGGGGCGAGGGAGGGAGGGAGGAAGGCGGAGGCCCCGGCGGTGCTCGGCGCTGCACGTCGGGACGGCCACGTGGAGAGCCCCGCGGAGGGTTCGCCTGGGGAGGCGGAATCCATTGAAGCGGAGACGCCTTTCCTCACACCGCCGCCGCCGCCTGGGAAACGGCTGCCCCGGGCCTGTTAGGTGCTTTGCCGTGGGTTGGTTTGTGTGTATGTTTGTGTACACACACACACCATACATACAACACGCATGCATGCATTCTATCTATCTATCTATCTATCTATCTATCATCTACTTACCCACAGTCAATCAATCAATCAATCTATCTATCTATCTATCTATCTATCTATCTATCTATCTATCTATCTATCTATCTATCTATCTATCATCTACTTACCCACAGTCAATCTATCTATCTATCTATCTATCTATCTATCTATCTATCTATCTACCTACCTACCTAACTACCTACCTCCATCCATTTATCTATCTATTTATCTGTATCTCTCTCTCTCTCTCTCTATCTATCTATCTATCATCTCCATCCATCCATTTATCTAACTCTTTATCTCTATCTATCTATCTATCTATATCTATCTATCATTATCTATCTCTATCTCTCTATTTCTCTTTCTCTCTATATCTATTTCTCTCTTTCTCTCTCTCTCTCTCTCTCCCCCTATCAATATCTATCCCTCTCTCTGTCTGTCTATCATCTATCTATCTATCTATCTATCTATCTATCTATCTATCTATCTATCTATCATCTCCATCCATCCATTTATCTATCTCTTTATCTGTATCTATCTATCTCTCTATCTATCTATCTATCTATCTCTATCTCTCTATTTCTCTTTCTCTCTATATTTCTCTCTCTCTTTCTCTCTCTCTCCCCCCCTATCTATATCTATCCCTCTCTCTGTCTGTCTATCATCTATCTATCTATCTATCTATCTATCTATCTGGGGTGGGGAGAGCTGTCGTTCCTTGGTGCCCTCTGAGCTTGGTTGTTTTCTTGAAGACATTTCCTTGTTCATTCCCCAATTGTTCATTTGCAAATTCCGCTCCCTTGTAGTCCTGATGATGATAGCAATGGGGTAATGAAACGTCCGCAAGAAAAACCGCAGAGAGAGGGAGAGAGAGAGACAGACAGACATGTCTGTGGAGATTCTCAGTCATTCCTGGTTTGTCTCAAAAGTACTTTTTCAAAAGGCAGCTGTTTTTCTTTGAAAACGTTTCACTTCCCATCCAAGAAGCTTCTTCCTCTGTTCTTCTGATAAAGCTGCTTGGGCGAGGGTCTCGTCAGTTCTTCTGATGAAGCTTTCTTGGGTGAGACGTGAAACGTCTTCTTTCTCAAGGAGAAAAACTCCAGAAAAAGTGCTTTGAAAAAGCACCTTTGAGACGAGAATTCCACAGTTCAACTCTGAAGTGTAAATTTCCTCTTCTGTTGGAAAAGAAAGTTTCTGTTTTTTAAAAACCTGAACTCTCCCCCTTGGTGTAAGAACCTATTTTCCCCTGAGTTTTGAATTGCAGCCTGGATGGATCACTTTTAGCCTGGGCTCCCTCTGTGACAACTTGAACAGTTTGTAAGGATGTAAGGAAGCAAACGCACCAAAGGAATATGCTTTTCTTTTCTTTTTTCTTCTCTTCGGCTTCCTCTTTGCACCTTCCTGATTGCCTTGTTTTTCTTTCAACCTAGATGACTCAGTGCTTAAAGTGCAGTGGTTTATTATGGTCTGTAGCTGAATGATGATCTTTTTGCAGTACTTCTCTCTGTTGGACGTCACTCTTGACGAAATTCCTTTTTGACTTTTGGGGAATTGATGTTTGTTTGGTAAACGTCAACCTGAAGACCTTGAGTCAACAAATTAAATGCTATGAGGATGTTGAAATAGGTAAAAGATGGAGATGAGAGGTACAGGCTACAATGAGAGGAATGTTAAATGTAGTTGAATTGAAATGATGTCTTCCTTAATTCATTTCCCAGATGAGAGAAATATTGTTATGTGAAAGAATAAAAAGCAGTTTTTGAAAGTGGAAGTAATTTTTTAAAAAATATCCTAGATTATACTTTTGGCTAGAAGCTCAAATTCTCGTATAGATAGGAAATATCTGTAGGTGTTTCAGAGGAACTGTAACTAAAACTAAATTAAAACTAAACTAAAACTGTAACTAAAACTTAAAACTAAAACGCATTTGTTAGTGGAAGCAGCTTCAAACTTGCTTTCAGTAGCAACTGTTATAAATACTTCGGCATTGAAATGTATAGTTTTGCTTTGATATAATTGTTCCATTTTAATTTCATGGTACTTTAATGGAATCATGTCTCTCCTAGAAGATTGTTTTCATCTTTCCTCTAACTCAGTGTTTCTCAACCTTGGTGACTTTTAAATCCCGTGGAGTTCAACTCCCAGAATTTCTCAGCCAGCTGGCTGAGGGATTCTGGGAGTTGAAGTCCACAAGACTTAAAAGTTGCCAAGGTCGAGAAACACTGCTCTAACTCTTCACGTATGGAATACCACTTCTTCCTGTTTGGCAGAAAAAAATCTGCAGCAGATTATTTTGGCAGTCTGTTGTTCAGTGTTACATAGACATATACTGCCTTTGATTTGGGAGGAATGTGATTAAATGTTCTTAAAATTGTAGAATACAGTTCTGTTTAATGAAACACTTTGGATTTATAAAGTACCACAACAAAGATATCTTCCTTTTAAAATACTTCTTTATAATAAATGCCTAATGGAGATTCTCAATCATTCAGGCTACGGTTGTCCTGAAGGTGCTGTTCCAAACTCTACTGAGCATCCTTGGCTTTTTCTCGAAAATGTTTCACCTCTCATCCAAGAAGCTTCTTCAGTTCTTTACAATAATTCACCACGACTATGGATTACAATGTTGTATAGTCATATCCATTCAGTCAATAAATTGGGAATTAGACTTTTGGATTGCTAAGTGGTCTCTGATATGAGACTTGAAGGGATTTAACCAAACCAGAGTCTCTCAACCTTGGCAACTTAAAAGATATGTGGACTTCAGCTCCCAGAATCCTCCAGTCCATACATCCTCAAGTTGCCAAGGTTGCCAAACTGATCCAAGTCACATGATGAATGCCTGGGTATCTATATCAGGTTTCATTAATGATAGCTCATGTAACTATTGGTGTTAGAGTGATAAATAAATTCTAATGCTATCTGAAACTTTATTCTTCCGTGTTATGTAAAAATTACCGTTCCCATTTGATTTGCCAATCAGAAGTGATCCGTTTAAAGTAAAGTAAAGTATATATAGAAGTTTGATAATTGAGAGTTTTGATAGGGATTCTGTTGGGTTCCCAGGGACGCGGTGGCTCAGTGGCTAAGACGCTAAGCTTGTCAATCAGAAAGCTCGGCAGTTTGAATCCCTAGCTCCGCGTAACAGGATGAGCTCCCGTTACTTGTTTCAGCTTCTGCCAACCTAGCAGTTTGAAAGCATGTAAAAATGCAAGTAGAAAAATAGGAACCACTTTGGTGGGAAGGTAAGAGTGCTCTGTGTGCCTTTACCACATGACCACGGAGATGTCTTTGGATAACGCTGGCTTTTCGGCTTTGAAACGGAGATGAGCACTGCCCCCTAGAGTCAAGAACGATTAGCACATATGTGCGAGGGGAACCTTAAACTTTACCTTATTGGGTTCCGAAGGAACGTTAGTTGCAGCGCTATGAACAACATACTGTAATTTAATTGAACTGTTTGTATCAAACGGAACAAGCTTGAAAGGGAATTTTGGAACTCTACTTGCTTTGACAATGTTTTCCTTTGTTTTGAAAAACAGATGGTTATATATAAAACCAAAAAAGAGGAGAAATATTGTTTATTAATCTCTGTTATTTAGGGGTCACTGAGGGCAGAGTAAAAATTCAGCAGTGGTTAATTCTCCTTTCAGTCTTCTTGCATTATCAGGGTTTCTGATTCTCCTGTAGCTACTTGTTTTCAGCTTCTCAGTCCTGTTGCGTGGGCACAACTATGTGCCACTTCCATGGCAACCACCTCCAGTTGTTGACTGTTCTTCAAAATAGGTGGTAAATCTATTCGGATTAATTGAAAATGTATATAATGTATTGATGAGTCGGTGGTTGCATTTTGATGATGGTATTTACCTAGTGATTCATTTGAAGTGGCTGCATCTTAATACGGTCAGTTGGCTCTTCGATTTCAGAACCAAACTCCAAAGTCAGGTTATAAACTCTGTTCTTTATTTCCCCTTTTAGTTTGATGTTTACATAAGTAATTCCCAAATATAACCGATCAGCAGTTTTCTACTCCTTGCTTAGTGTAGTAGCATTAATTATTTGTATGTATTTCTGGCAGTCTTTCTGTTCACTTTGTGGTGATTGCATTATACAATTCTATATCATGGGATACTCAACTGATTTTTTTAAAAAATAATAATTTTAATATGTATCCAGCGCACATTTCAAATTTTAATATCATGCAAGACAGGGTAAGCAGCCCTTACATTGGCATATCAGTCAAAATCCAATGAAAATGTTAAAGCTATGTGCGTGACATATCACCCAGTGATGAGTGATTTTCTATTTGTGATACTCAAAATATTCTCTCCCCTAAACAATCCAGCAGGGTCCAAAAATTGCTGTAATCTAGAATGGATCTCAGATTTTGTCCCTTAAAAACAAAAATAACTCCACAAGCTTCTGCTCAGGACTCAAATTTTGATGTATTTAATACATCAGAAAAGGGCGCTCAGTGGCTAAGACACTGAGATGGTCGATCAGAAAGGTCGGCAGTTTGGCGGTTCAAATCCCTACTGCTGTGTAACGGAGTAAGCTCTCATTATCTACTTGTCCCAGATTCTGCCAACCCAGCAGTTCGAAAGCATGTAAAAAATGCAAGTATAAAAATAGGGACCACCTTTGGTGGGAAGGTAACAGCAATTTGGCATTTAGTCATGCCAACCACATGACCACGGAGATGTCTTTGGACAGCGCTGGCTCTTCAGCTTTGAAATGGAGATGAGCACCGCCCCCTAGAGTTAGGAACAACCAGCACATAATGTGCGAGGGGAACCTTTACCTTAAACACATCAGAATATTTAACTTCTTTTATTCTATTTTGTTCTCATTTACACTTGACACCAAAAGATTAAACTTTTGTTTTGCTTTCAAGGCAAATTCCTTATTGAGACCACACACTTCAGACTTGGTTGAAAACTCAATTTTCCCTGCCTTTTCATGCTGCTGGCTTGAATAGGAGTGGGGGGCGGGGGGAATCCTTTCAAAATAAAAAAAAAAAGTATTAGCCGTTGTACTTAGTTAACTATAGATGCAGCTCAAGATGTGTCATTTCTGGGATATTTTTTACTTCTCATTTTTCTATACTAGAAGTAAATGGAGATGTTTAGGTTTTCTTTTTTGCCAGATGAGTTACAGACTTATTGATTATTACTTACTATTTTAAAAGACAAAAGAAGACAGGTTTTTGGATTATTCAGGACAAAAAGCACCTTGCCTTCTTAATGGCCCTGCCCACTGCCCACTATTTTTCCTGAACTCCCGTAAAGCTCATTGTGTTATCACAGCCATCTAAGTTCCATGAGGCTCTTACATTCTAGGGGGAGCATAGTGACTCAGTGTCAGCCAGCCAGATTGGTTTCACCACAAACATGTAGCTGGAACAAACATTTTTTGGGGGGTTGAACAGCAAAATGCTTTTATGCCTTTCCTTCCCAGGCCAGGTAGGACCACAGAATTAGGTTACAAGTAAATCATAAACCTGTAGTATCAGGGATTGGTAACTTTGACATAGCTCGTTTTGGGCTGTTTAGCCAGTGCAGGCCACCATAAATAATCGCTTTTTTGTTGTACATCCCTGTTGTGTTTCACCTTCTTCCTTTACCAATCGGATTGTGATCTTGCCCCCCCCCCTTTTTTTGCCCCTCTGCAGGTAGTGTAAGGTTTTCCTCTACCTCGCTGAGGACGGTGAAGTCATCCCCGGACCTTCCGTGACAGTGCCTGAACAGCCCGGATATGATGCCAAAAGATCTCCAAAGTATTTTATAGTTTGACCCAATGATTCTTCTGGATCTATATTTCTCTCTTCAAGAATAAGTGCAAAGACCAAATCCTACTTACTATCAGATATTTTTTATTGCAAGATCATGGACCATATTACTAGGGAGAAAGATGAAAGGCGAACAGGGAAAGGGAATCCAGGAAGAAGCACGCACAGTTCTCGAGCATCAAGTTCCACTTCGGCGGCTGGAGTTCTCATGGTCGGGCCCAATTTTAGGGTTGGCAAGAAGATCGGCTGTGGTAATTTTGGAGAGCTCAGGCTAGGTAAGAAGAGCCCGGCGGGTTCAGCAGCTTTCAATCCTGGCTAGCCAGAATCTCCTCCCACAAATGGTCCTCGACTTAGGACCACCACTGATCCCCAAATTTTTGTTGCTCAGTGAGACATTTGTTAAGTGAAGTTTGCTCCGTTTTATGATCTTCCTTGCCACCGTCGTTAAGTGAATCACCGCAAGTGTTAGATTGGTAACACGGTTGTTAAGTGAATCTGCCTCCCCCGTTGACTTTGCTTGTCAGAAGGTCATAAGTGTGAAAAACACAAGTCACTTTTTTCAGTGCCGTTGTAACTAGGAAAGGCCACTGAATGAATCGTCCTAAGTTGCCTGTACATATAAAACACTGCATGTAGTGGTAGCAACGTTTCCTTTTTATCTGTTGCTATAATGCATACAGGCATCATATACATACATGTAACACAGCTTTCTGACTTCCTGTTTGTTCCTTTTTAATGAACTTTGGTTTAGTATTCTTGACATTAATTGGGATTTTTATTACTTGGGTGTTACACCCTCTGCTTGTAATGTAAAGTATTTTGAGGAATAATTCTTTCCTGTATTTCGATATTTACTTTTCAAAGTATATAGACCAGTGTTTCTCAACCTTGGCAACCTGAAGATGTCCGGACTTCAACTCCCAGAATTCCCCAGCCAGCAAATGCTGGCTGGGGAATTCTGGGAGTTGAAGTCCGGACATCTTCAAGTTGCCAAGGTTGAGAAACACTGATATAGACAATCATTAAAAGATTGATTAATTATTTGCAGAAGATAGGTTATTGGGGATAATGTGAGTTGCAAATGAAAGTTGATAATAAATAAACAAGCTATTGAACCTTTTTTTTAAATTTTAGAGAAACCTAACAGCTAAAAATAATAATTTGCATATCCTGGTTGCTATTTGAAACAAAATTCTCTCTCTTTTGCAGGAAAAAATCTTTACACAAATGAATATGTAGCAATCAAGCTGGTGAGTAGTTTTGTGGTTTTAAAACATTTCTGCATGCCGAAGATTACCCCAACAAGAAAAAATTTTCAAGCCACATTTGTCCTGATTACATCCAGCCTACATTTCATATATGTGCTGTAAAGTGATATTACCTTTAAATTTTGTAGAAACCAATTCAGTATCTGCTGTGCTGCTCACTAAAACCAATCCTTGCTCAATTTAAATGCCAGTGATTATTTTTAAAACTCTTACTGCTTGCCACCAAGTTTTTAAAAGGACTGCAGCAGATGAATGGAAGAATCTAATATGAGGAATCCTGCTTATATGCCCGTCCATCAGCTTACCTAAGTCGGTGGGCATGAGAAATAGATTGATTTATGTATTGAATTGGTACGCGTCCATCTTGCTCGCGATAATAGATTCAGTCTGAAAGAAGCCGTTCTGACCAATTTTGGAATACAGAACCGTTTTCTATGGGTGGAGTGGGCTGTTTTAGGATCAGAATGTTTTGAGAGTGAACGTTTTGCCATGTTTGTCATCTTTCCTATGAAGATGGCACAGTCCTAATATGGGTATGTATACATTTAGGAAATGATCATATATTTTAGCATTTATCAACCTTGGCAACTTGAAACCGGGTGGACTTCATCTCCCAGAATTCCACCCAGCAGTTTAGGAGTTGAAGTCCACCTGGCTTCAAGTTGCCAAGGTTGAGAAACACTAATATATCTCATTGAACATTAAAGACGTGGCAGTTTATCTCCTTTTAAAACAATGTGTTTTTTCCACTACTTTTAAATTTATTTATTATATTTATACAGCCATCCACCTCACAAATGTGACTCTGTGGCATAAAATTTTTACAATAGAAAGGCTTTACTTTGAGAGAGAGAGAGAGAGTGTGTGTGTATTCAAATTGGAAAGCAAATTTGCAAAACCAATTTAATGTACTCCTGCTCCTACATTGTCATTTAGTGAAACAATCCACCATTAAACAATCAGTTCATTTTCGTTTCATTATTTTGTGTTTTATAGGAACCATTAAAATCTCGTGCCCCACAACTGCACTTAGAGTATAGATTTTATAAACACCTCGGCTCTTCAGGTAAGAAATCTTTCTCCTAGGAGTTAAAATGAATTGTGGCAACAGGGTGTAGTGAAACTAGTACTTACCCGTATGTTTGAAAGCTACAAGTACCCTAGAAATCAGAGGGTGCAGTTTTTAGCAATGATAAGTGTAGTGCGTATAACTCATCAGATGCAAGACAGGAGCCAAAGGAACATTTTCTGCACCCCCAAAAAACCTTCACTGTTGTTTTTTTAAAAGTAATATATCTCCATTTCGCATTCTTAAACTGATTTGAAACTTGGTGGTCCCTTGGAAAAGTAGTTGGTGATTTGATTGTTTGTCCCAAACAGAAAATAAATAAATAAATAATCTTAGAGGCCATCTGCATAGCTCTGTAAGCCACCATCAAATTCAGTGAATTAATTCTGCCAGCGGTATAAATGTTGCCATGAATGGCTGCGCTGGCATAGGTCTAATTCGGAACTTAAGGTTTCCTTTTGAAAAGGAAAGATCAAACGAAATGTGATGAAGAAACTTGGCATATATTTTTCTAGCACTTTTATTTTGGTGGCCTACATCAAAGCTGGTAGTTCTTTTATCTGTGACATCCTCTTGCTATAGTACAGTTAATATATTTTTTTGTTTTGTTTTTGCATTTGTTTCAGTTGAAGGCTTCCCACAGGTATTTTATTATGGTCCATGTGGAAAATACAATGCCATGGTACTGGAGCTCCTTGGCCCAAGTTTGGAAGACTTGTTTGACCTCTGTGATAGAACATTCACTCTGAAGACTGTCTTAATGATAGCAATTCAGCTGGTGAGTCAAAGAACAGTTTCACGTTTTTGTAAACATCCTCCCTTCTTCCAACCTCAAATATTTCCAATTACAGTGCTGTCTTTTTTTTTGACTGCTGTGCAAACTTTTCTTTGTAAGTTTATTTTGGTTCTATTTAACTACCATGGATTCAGCAAAGGGTTTCCATAATGAAGCTCAGGCACTTGAAAGAACACTAGTTAAGCCAAGCTGCTAGTTTGATTACAGGTGATTTGTGGCTAAAATAGGCTGTATCAAATGAGCGTTAGGAACTGAAATCAGTTCATGGACAGTGGCTTTCAAACTGTTTTCTAGGGACGGTTAGATAGTTTGAGGCATGTTGTGGCCTTTTCTTGGTCCATTTGGTATAACAGTGTAGGATTATAATTTAACATCTTTAATGAACAAAATGCCCAACCCAGAATAATTTCTGTGCATTCTTTAGAAGGTAGCTTCTTAAACCGATTATGATCTGGTTAGCTTATATTTTCCATTTCCTTTAGCTAAATAAAGGAATGCATTTTCACTACGGCAAAAAAGCATCTTGGTATATAAATCTAGTAGGTATTTTCATATCTAGTGATCCTGAACATGCAAACTTTAATTCAAAATACTAGTTTTGAACAGTTAGCAAAGGATTTTTAATTCAGAGATGTAGAGTAACTTACTTCTTTGTCTTTTTATAGCTTACTCGAATGGAATTTGTGCACTCAAGGAATCTCATTTATCGAGATGTCAAGCCGGAGAATTTTCTTATTGGCCGGCAAGGAAATAAGAAAGAACACATCATCCACATAATAGACTTTGGATTGGCCAAGGAGTACATTGATTCTGAAACACAAAAACATATACCTTACAGAGAACACAAGAGCCTTACTGGAACAGCAAGATATATGTCCATTAATACACACCTGGGCAAAGGTTTGTTCAGTATAATATGTTGCACTAATGGATAATTTTCTGTGCTGTTTATATCACACAAACATGTTTGGGAGCTGCTAATTTTCATATTGTGACTCTTTAAAATTAGATAGCAATATGACTTCGGCATGCCTGCAATAAATATGAATTCAAAGAAGTTTATGTTACCAGTACGTGTCCTTTCATAGCTGCTTATCAGCTGGGATTGACCTAGTCAGCCAGCATTTCCAAAATTGTCTACTAGGAAGTGAGAACTACCACTGCTTTTATTCAGTATTTCTTCTCCTTCTGCAAGCAAAACAGAACAACAGTAGCTTCTTCTGACGTTATTCGTAATGACACAAAATTGAAATTTTGTGCTTTTCCACATATTGGGAATTGAAAACAAAACGAGTAAATGAAGCTTTTAATCCTGTTTTTTATTAAGAGAAGAATAAATCAGGTTTACACATTACAAAAAAAAAAAAAAAAAGCCGAGCAAAGGTCAGAAATTGTGATAGGGCAAAACGTCTGGAGAACCCCAGATTGTCCAGTTTAGTTTTAACACAGATGCGTGTTCCATTTGAATGTGAGAATAGCCACCTTGGAGAATATGAATAGCAACTCAGTTCTGTTGTACGTGTAGAACGAACTTTTACTAAATCAGTAATTTCTCAGGCTCCTCGTAGATAACGTTGCTTACGTGTCTCCCTATTTACGGACGTCTTCTTTTTCATATGGAAGTTAATTGCTAGGAATGTAATTACTTACCTAATGTTGATTAAGAATGTTAGAGCAGTGTTCTGTTCTCTTACGTGTTTTAGAACAGAGTCGGCGAGATGACTTGGAAGCTCTTGGACACATGTTCATGTATTTTCTTCGAGGCAGTTTACCATGGCAAGGCCTTAAGGTAGATGCTAAAATGTGCATCAGTTGGGTTTTGGCAGATAGCTTCTGTGTTAATTACCTGCCTCTTCTGACAACTCATTTTTGCTCTCATCCTTTCGGAAGGACATCTCACTGCCAGCATCCAGGTTTCTCCCTCCCACCTAATTTGATAGAGTAGATTTGTTCGGTTGGCCGCTCCAGAAGACATTGGGTGGCTTACAAAAATCCCTGAAATTTTTTTAAAACAAACCAACCCACAACACCCTATTAATATGATTGAATGATCATACTTTCCCCGGCAAGTTAAAAGGGCAGCTAGTATACAGAAAGTGGACCAATTTGGTTTCATTTTGCAGGTGGGAAAAATTTAAATTACTCTTACCCCCCCCTCCCCGGGTTGGTGTTAAAAAGCAAAACTTGCTGAGTTATGATGCAAATAAACATGTGTCAGACGACATGCAAAGATTTAGCTAAATGCTTGCCAAACTTCTATAACTCAACTGAAAGATTGTTCCTCTGGTTACTTCACCTGTCCTTCTCTCCAGGACAGCACCCTACATATTACGACCCAATAATAGTTTTTAAAATTAGAATCCTCTGCATTTCACAGGCTGATACATTGAAAGAGCGATACCAGAAGATTGGGGACACAAAGAGGAATACTCCAATTGATGTTCTCTGTGAGAACTTCCCGGGTAAGTTCTTATGGCTTATCATTTCTGTAAATTACTCCTAGAAATAAGAAGTATTAAAACAGTGACTTTTAGAATGTAGTGAGTGCAGAGAAATAAGGTAAAGGTAAAGGCTCCCCTTGGACATGTGTGCTTGTCGTTCCCGACTCTAGGGGGGGCGTGCTCATCTCCACTTCAAAGCCGAAGAGCCAGCGCTGTCTGAAGACGTCTCTGTGGTCATGTGGCCAGCATGACTAAACACCAAAGGGGCACGAACACTGTGCCACCAAAAGTCCCTATTTTTCTACCTGAATTTGTACTTGCTTTCGAACTGCTAGGTTGGCAGAAGCTGGGACAAGTCACAGGAGCTCACTCCGTTATGCAGCGCTAGGGATTCGAACCACCGAATTGCAGGGCTTTTCTGATCGACAAGCTCAGTGTCTTAGCCACTGTATATATATTTTTTTAACCTGGAAACCATAGTTTAATACATTATGTTTAGAGTTGGCCACAAATTTCGATGACACTTTAAAATCTGACTTTTTCTTGAACCCGTGTGAATAATTACTTGCAAACTCCTGATATTTTGCAATCTACTTCCCATCGGATAAAACATTTTTTGCAGTTGGCTTACAGTCCCAAACATAGGCTGCATTGAATACCTCGTGATGCCCTAGTCTAAAATCAGGCATATTTTATATACTGACTAGGGAATTCTGGGAATTGACGTCTACAAGACTTAAAGTTGCCACAATTGGACACTTCAAGTCTAGACGATACACTTGCATTAAAATAACATAGCAAATCCCAGGTGAAATGTTCAAAGCTTCTCTCATTGGAGCAAACAAGTAAAAAGCATTGTTGACGCTTCTCTTAGATATCTTGTTGGCTTCTGGTTCTGTCAGGCCTGGTACCAGTGGCCTGGATAGTTGTTGTGTCTCCAGTCGTTCAGTTCTGTACCTGACAGAAGATGGTTTCTCCATCACCAAATTTGAAGCTTAAACTGTGGTGCTTGATGCTCTCTTCCTCTGGTGGGGAATAAAGAAAAGATCTGAACACGTGTAGCAAACATTGATTAAATGAGGGAGGGTTTCACCTTGAAACTTCTTTAGAACATGGAGTTCTACCAGTTTACTTCAGTTCTTTTAGAAGTGAACGCGGTGGCCATGTGGCTAAGATGCTGAGCTTGTCGATCAGAAAGGTCGGCAGTTCGGCAATTCAAATCCCTAGTGCTGCGTAATGGAGTGAGCTCCCGTTACCTGTCCCAGCGTCTGCCAACCTAGCAGTTCGAAAGCACGTAAAAAAATGCAAGTAGGAAAATAGGAACCACCTTTGGTGGGAAGGTATCAGCGTTCTGTTTGTCTTTGGCGTTTAGTCATGCGGCCACATGACCACGGAGACGTCTTCGGACAGCGTTGGCCCTTCGGGTTTGAAGCGGAGATGAGCACCGCCCCCTAGAGTCGGGAATGACTAGCACATATGTGCGAGGGGAACTTTTACCTTTACCTAATCCCTGGCAGAGCCTTTCCTGTCTCTGCTTCGAATCACCTGGCCTTTTTATGACTTGGACTTTCTGTTGAGTTCAGCCCTTCCAATCTGGACTCCACAACCCATCAGTGTAAGAAATTCACAGCATACAGAGGTGTATAATCCACATCCCACCATCGCCCAGGCTACTGAAAGCAAGCAGACTGCATCTCCTCCTTAGTCAGTCCTGTGGGTGTGTGAAGATAACATCTGTATTAGAATCCATGAAGTCTTAAATTTCTGCTTCAGCTTGAGTTTTTGAAGTGACCATAGCTACGTATTTTATCTTTATACCCACCGGTGCCCTTAAGTTGAACTTTTATTTATATGCCGCCCTATTCCCAAAAAGGGACTCAGGGCGGCGAACAACTTAAACGGGAAAGGGAAACATACAAGTACAAAATAGACATTTAAAATGACCAACAACCACGCCTGTCGAGAGGGGAAGGGAGCTCATCAACCCCAGGCCTGCCGACACAGCCAGGTTTTAACGGCTTTTCGGAAAGCAGGGAGAGAGCTGAGGGTCCGAATCTCCGTGGGGAGTTCGTTCCAAAGGGCCGGAGCTGCAACAGAGAAGGAGGCCGACCCTGCGCGATCTAATGGGTCTTTGGGAGGTAATTGGCAGCAGGCGGTCTCTCAAGTACCCAGGTCCAATACCAGTTCGGAGAACAAGAACACTAATAGAAACCCTTAATTGTTCCAAAGCTGGTGACTACTAATCGTTTTTGCCCGTAAGTTGGCAAATATTTCAGTGATGTTCATAAGGGAGGCCCCCTTTAGAAACCTGTGGCTGGGTGGCCCATCCATGCGACAGATTTCTCCATCCCCTCTGCCTCTGTAAACTGGTAATTTAGGGGGATTTTAACCTGACCAGTGAGGTAACGCTGAAATATATTCTGCTTCTACTTCTTTCTGAACAGATTGTCTGATGTTGCTTCTTCCTAATTCCCTTTAACAGAGGAGATGGCCGCCTACCTTCGTTACGTCCGACGGCTAGACTTCTTCGAGAGACCAGACTACGATTACCTACGAACCATCTTCACCGAGTTATTTGAAAAGAGGGGATTCACCTTCGATTACGCCTACGACTGGGTTGGCAGGCCAATTGTAAGTGGTCGTCCTGGGGCATCTGCTGTGGTTCTTTCCCCCCCCCCCCCCCAGGGGTTGCTCTTTAAAAGCCAGTTTTGACGCAACCTCTCATTGTCTCGTTATTTGGAAAGTAATGTTACCGCCTGGACAGGTAGCCCTCGACTTGAGAATAATTTATTGAGTGGCCGTTCAAAGTTACAACAGCACTGAAAAAAAAGTGACTGGTGTCCATTTTTTCACACTTAAGATCGTTGTAGCATCCTCATGGTCACATGATCAAAATTCAGGCTCTTTGCAGCTAGCTCACAATTATGACTGTCGCAGTGGTTGAGTTGAGATAGATGATAGATAGATAGATAGATAGATAGATAGATAGATAGATAGATAGATAGATAGATAGATAGATATTTTATTTGTATGCCGCCCTTTTCCCTGGGGGGGACTCAGGGCGGCTCACAGTTCAGGGGGAGGGAGGACAAACCATGTTAAACACATAAAACAATACATTGTTAAAAGCACAACATTCATACAATTCGGGTGGGGTCAATATCTTTAACCCCAGGCCTGTCGGGACAGCCAGGTTTTAAGGGCTGTGCGGAAGGTCTGGAGGGTGGTGAGGGTACGAATCTCCACGGGGAGATCGTTCCATAGGGTCGGAGCTGCCACCGAGAAGGCTCGCCTCCGCGTGGTTGCCAGTCGACATTGACCGGCTGATGGAAGTCGGAGGAGGCCTAATCTATGGGATCTAATTGGTCGAGTGGAGGTAATTGGCAGTAGGCGGTCTCTCAAGTACCCAGATCCAATACCCTGCAGGGCTTTGTAGGTGATAAGTAGCACCTTGAAGCGTACCCGCTTGAGTTTATTATATTTCTATGCCTCCCTATTCCCCGGAGGGGACTCAGGGCGGCTCACAACCAAGTCAGGGGGGGAGTACAGATAAGAAAAAGAACATGAACAAAACAATACCACAATTTAAAACACTCAACAGCCATACCGTTCGAGGGGGGGCAAAAACTCATTAGCCCCAGGCCTGCCGGAACAGCCAGGTTTTAAGGGCTTTGCGGAAGGCCTGGAGGGTGGTGAGGGTCCGAATCTCCACGGGGAGCTCGTTCCAAAGGGCCGGAGCAGCCACAGAGAAGGCCCTCCTCCGGGTGGTCGCCAGTCGGCATTGGCCGGCGGATGGAATTCGGAGGAGGCCTAATCTGTGGGACCTAATCGGTCTATTGGAGGTAATTGGCAGTAGGCGGTCTCTCAAGTACAGTGGTCACGTGATCCCCCTTTCAGACTTTCTGACAAGCAACATCAACAGGGAAGCCCGATTCACTTAACAACCGTGTTAGTAACTGAACACACTGCAGTGACTCCTTGAACAATTGGAGCAAAAAAAAGGTCGTAAAACGGGGCAAAATTCATTTGAGAAATGTCTCAATAAACAACTGACATTTTGGGCATAATTGTGGTCGTAGGTCCAAGGACTACCTGTATTTAGTCGGGAACCTTCCTGCAAACCTGGGTGTTCACACTGTATTTTTCCTTTTCAAAAGGGTTTTTTTCTTTTTCCCTTTGGAACAGGGGAAGTGTTAATGAGCCGAGGTGGCGCAGTGGTTAGGGTGCAGTACTGCAGGCCACTTCAGCTGACTGTTATCTGCAGTTCAGCGGTTCTAATCTCACCGGCTCAGAGTTGACTCAGCCTTCCATCCTTCCGAGGTGGGTGAAATGAGGACCCAGATTGTTGTTGGGGGCAATATGCTGACTCTGTAAACTGCTTAGAGAGGGCTGAAAGCCCTATGAAGCGGTATATAAGCCTAACTGCTATTGCTATTGCTAAACTTGTTTTGCTTTCAGCGAATGTGATTCACACGTGTCTGTGTTTTATTTTCCAGCCCACTCCGGTGGGACCCATGCATATAGAATCGGGACCATCTGTAATGAGAGACGCCCACATACACCGGGATCGATCCTCCGTACAGCCTTACCGAAATCAGGTTGGTTCATCTTATGCCTTAAATGCTTTAAATGTGCCTCCGTATCTCCAGCCTGCGTTCCTAAGAGGGGCACCTAGAAAAGCCAGGGATGTCAATGGCCTTATTAATACTGCTCTTCGTTTTACTCTAGCAAGCTTCCTCTGGCTGCTTTTAGGGTGGGTGAATCTGTTATTTAAAATAAGAATACAAAATGCTCAGGTCTCCAGTGCTAATTGGGAGAAATGACGATCTGAAAACAGAGATTCAACAGCAGTGAGAAAACTAGTTTTCACCCTTAACGACCGTAGCAACATTCCCATGGTGACATGATCAAAACTCAGACCCTTGGCAACTGACTCATATTTATGACGGTTGCGGTGCCCCAGAGTCACGTAGATCCCCTTTTGCGACCTCCTGACAAGCAAAATCGATGGGGGAAGCCAGGTTCACTCAGCAGGTGTGTCACTAACTGAACAACTGCAGTGATTCACTTAACGAAGGTGGCAAGAAAGGTAGTATAATGGGGCAAAACTCACTTGATAAGTCTTCCCCTTAGCAACAGAAATTTTGGGCCCAAATATGGCTGTAATTCGAGGACTACCTGTATATAGATTTATTTTCTGTTTTTAAACGCAGGGAACGCACTTCTGCCTCGACTGCGTTGTGCCTTTAGGCCAGGGGGCCGAAACCCAAGGCCTGAGGGCCGAATCCTGCCCGCAGGGTGCTTAGATCTGGCCCACAGGCCCTCCCTGGAAACAATGAAGGCCTGGCCTGCGGTGCCTCTGCCAGCGAAAACGGAGCTCAGGAGAGCTGCAGGTGACCCACCTGAGCTCCATTTTCACTGGCTGGGGGCTGCAGGAGACAGTCGCAGGCAAAAAGGGAGCTCAGGGGCCCGTTTTCGTGGGTAGAGCACTCGGGCCATCACCGGCTCCCCCGACATGAGTGCCGTCAAGCTGGCCACGCCCCACCTAGCTATGCCCCCCCTCTCCCTCCGAAGTCAGACACAACTCTGATGCGACCAGGGGTGGTATTCGCTTTCTTTCCCTACCGGTTCACAAATGTGAGTGCGTGTGCCCCTGTCCACGCATGCGCTCGGCCTTCCCCCAATGCGCCTTGATCGTGCATGCGGCTTGCACACATGCGTACGGTTTGAAAACATGCCTAAATAAGACGGCGTAGAGCCGGGGCAGGCGGCCCACCCACGATTTCCACTACCGGTTCTGGCGAACCGGTCCGAACTGGCTGAATCCTCTGGACGCGGCCCTCAATGAAATCGAGTTTGACACCCCTGCTGCTGTAGGCCTCCTTGTCAACGGGAATATTCGATGCCCGAAATGCTTTGCTTCCCTCTCCCTCTTGAGCTTTTTTCACACGCTTGCTTGGTTCTGGTTCACCTTTTTGCCTTCCCTCCGGTCTCTCTGCTTTCCTGCATGCTGATGCCTGGGCAGCCTGTGTCCGAACGCAGAGGAGAGTGGGAAATCCCGGCAGTCCGGCAGACCAATGCTATGTTTCTGGCCTCTCACTTGGCTTCCGAACGGCATGGGGGATCTGTCCAGGTATTGCTTTTTTTTCCCCCTCCTCCTCCTCCTCCTCTTCTCTCCCGCACAGCTGCTTGGCTATCTCCCCTTGGGCATGCACAGGGTCCCCTCCCTCTTTTACCTGCAAGGTTTGGCTTTTGCTAGAATGATGAGGGCGGATGGGCATGACATCAGAGGTGCCTGAAAGGCTTAGAACGGAGTGCGATGTTGCTGTCTTGCCATGCTGATTCTTTAGGAAGGCCTTTTCCTAGTCTGGACATCTTCCACAGGTGTGAACTTCAAGGAAGACTAATCTGGCCTGAGAAATGTTGGAATTAATCCACATTAATTGGAGGAGGCTCAAATTGGGGAAGGAGTTTTAGGCAGAACCTAGACCAGTGGTTCCCAAACTTGGCAACTTTAAGACTTGTGGACTTCAACTCCCAGAGTTATCCAGCCAGAAGAGCTAGCTGGAGAATTCTGGGAGTTGAAGTCCACAAGTCTTAAAGTTGCCAAGTTTGGGAACCACTGACCTAGACCACAAATCTAAAAATTTGGATTTTTGCTCAAATCCACATTCTATATACCCTTTTCCTCCCCCTCCCCATCCTCCTCCTCCTTCTCCTAAGGCCAGGCTTCACATTGTATAGTACCGACAGTCCTTGACTTGCAACCATTCATTTAGTGACCATTGGAAATTAACACAGCACAGAAAAAAAGTGACTTATGTCTGTTTTTCACACAACCGTTGCAGCGTCCCCATGATCAGAATTCAGACCTTTGGCAAGTGGTTGATGTTTATGATGGCTGCAGTGTCCCTTTTGCGACCTTCTGACAAGCAAAAGGCATTGGGGAAGCCGGGTTCACTTAACCACCGTGTGACTAAATTAACAACTGCAGGGATTAACAACCGTGGCAAGAACGGTTGGGGCAAAACTCACTTAACAACTATCTTGCTTAGCAACAGACATTTTAGGCTCGGTTGCAAATCGACTACCTGTATGTAACTGATTATTCAGATTTCAGGTGACTTGTGCCAAATTAGCTCCATTGTCCCTTGTGGGATTGTGTATTGTGAGCCACAGTGGCGCAGTGGTGAGAGTGCAGTACTGCGGGCTACTTCTGCTGCCTGCAGGCTGCCTGCAATTTGGCAGTTCAAATCTCACCAGGTTCAAGGTTGAAACCATCCTTCCATCCTTCCGAGGTGGGTAAAATGAGGACCCAGATTGTTGGGGGTGATAGGCTGACTCTGTAAACCGTTTAGAGAGGGCTCTGAAGCACTGTGAAATGGTATATAAGTCTAGGTGCTATTGCTATTGTCAATCAAACACTTATTAAGGATCTTCTGCGCAAAAAAGATCGATGTATTCAGACATAAGTCACTTCATGGACCAAAAACTCTCCATCATCTGAAACCGCCTTCTGTTTTCCTTCCTGGCTCTCTGCCTCCAGAATGAAGCAGTCTCCCCTGTAGTGGTGATTGTGAGTGTCACACCCCTGGCTTCCTGATTAATAGATGTGCCAAGGTGGAGTAAAAGAGGCTGCAAGAGAGAAGGAAGATAGGGTTGATTGCCAACCTGATGACCTCAGGATACCTTAGTTTATAGGGTTTCGAGAAGGCCTGTGGGCTGCATTCGATGTGGCTTTGAGCCACACCTGGTCTTAGGTCCCTAATTAACAGGCTTTTCTTTCTCTGTTGGTATTCGTTCCAGGTGGTAAGCTCAACCAACGGCGAGTTGAACGTTGAAGAGCAAGCAGGAGCACCTTCCAACGTACCACTTGCGGCCCGTACTGAGGTGGAAGTAGTAGAGGAAGCTAAGTATGTTTGCTGTCAAGCAAGGTTTTCCCCTGCATCATCTCCGTGCAAAATATGTTGGTGTGTTTCCAGGCTTCGATGCACCCGTGCCCATAACGTGTGGTCAGATCCTTTTTTCCCCCGCTTTCCTTCTTGCATGGATAACCATGGCGTTGCTGGGTGCAGCTTCTTTTCCCTTTGGGCTGTCCGGGTCATGCTACTTCTGACCCGATGCATGTGCCACAGGTTGGACGGAGGGTTTCAGAAGAATTTTGCAACTGGCATGCGTAACCGATTCCCCCCAGGAGTGAAGGCTTGTAGCTGTTGGTCCTTACTGCCCTTCTCACTTCGAACAACTTCGATTTCTTTGGGATAGTGTAGTCTACTATTCAGAGAGACCCATGTTCCTCTCCTCCTCCCTCCTCAGTCGTCTTCTGAAGATCAAAGGTCCGTGGTGCTTTAACTCTTCTTTGAAAAGAGATGGTTTTTGTGTTCAGTAGGGGAACTTCTTCTGGCTCACAAAAGCCCTGAGTTATTTTGGCCTGCAGTGGGATTTATTTTGCTTCTGTTAGAAGTTGAGGCCATTGCTTTCATCTCTACCATCCAGTGCTGCAGCACATGGTTTATTATCACTTTAGGAAGCATGATAGGGAGCCTCCTCCTCCCTCCATTTCTTTTTCTCCACAAGGGAGGTGAGGACAGACACACTTGGCTATTTACACTGAGAAGAAGTTTCCTCAAAGACTTAGTGAGGGACAAAACTGCTGTTTGTCTTGCCTGACATTATCTTGTGTTGAGACTCTGGAGAGTCTTTCAGCAATCATAACAATATTTCTGTAAGTTTTATGGCAGAGGTGATCCACGACTGGCTAGGCTAAAGGTGAGCTTCCAATATCCTTTCCAGGAAAGCAGGTTATCCGTGCCTTAAATTTAATTAGGCTTCAGGTTCTGAAGCCCCAGCTAGGAGAAGGAAGCCATCGCCCTAAAAATCTTTTAAGACAAAGTTTTTCACTTCGCAAACATTCCCACCTTCTCCTTTAAGGAAACAACAACAACAACAACTATAGCATCTTTGAGCTCAGAAGGAGGAGAATTTTAATTTTTTTTTTTTTAAATAAGCACAGATATCCTCGTGACAAAATATTAGCTTTTCGAGTTGATAACATTTGTCACACAGCAGGTGGTTAGTGACTTTCTGTAGTTGAAAGGCTGGAGATAGGAAAAAGACTGCATTTATTTAACTGCATTTATACCAAGTTGCTGGGAAGAGTCTTCAGCAGTTAGGAGAAGGGTTGGGTTTTTTTCTCCAGGAAATGTTACAGAAATGAACTAAACTTCAGCTCTTAAAAATGTCTGTCTGGGCCATAGCATTAATAAAACGGCCGAAAGAATTGTTCTGTATCTACCAAGCAAAGACAGACCATCCTCTCTGTGATAGGGCTGAAGGAATGGGCTCACTACTTTTCTGTAGTGGTTCCCATCAGCTCTGGAAGTTGACTTGGAGCAGTGTTTCTCAACCTTGGCAACTTGAAGATGTCCGGACTTCAACTCCCAGAATTCCCCAGCCAGCGAATGCTGGCTGGGGAATTCTGGGAGTTGAAGTCAGGAAATCTTCAAGTTGCCAAGGTTGAGAAACACTGATTTGGAGCAATTCCAACTTAGTTCAAATAATCTTTTTATTCCCCAAGTCATTTGGACCTAGGACTGCATATCGTGGACTTTGTCCTTGGAAACATTTATGTCCTTCTCCAGTTTCATGGGAGAAGGTTTCCTCTGGGACGGAAGAAATTAGGGTTGTCCGATCTGGATTGCAAAACAACTAAGGGAAAAAAAAGTTAGTTTTCTATATCGCTCTGGCCATTTAGATATCTGCAGTGCAGAACTGAAAACTGTAACTGAAGTGGAAGTTAGGGAAATGTTAATGTCCACTGGAAGTCACGATTGTTCTCAGCTGTTGTCTAAGTTTTTGGCTCAGGTTTCCAAACCTTCCGCAGAAATGGTACTTCCAAAGTTTACCCTCCGTTATCTTATGACTACTTCCAAGATGTTTCTCAGTCAGCCATCCCTCATAACGCCTTGAATTAGCTGAGAATCCAATGTCATCTTTTGATTTTTCGCCAGGCCACCTCCCTCTTTAAAACCACTTTCCCAGAAGCATCTTCTAACCGAGTGCAAAAGCTGCATCTTTATTCTTAGCGATGTCGGGTCTTATGTTTGTAGCATGTAACTGTCCCTCAAGTCATTAAGGTGTTCGCATCTGGACCTTCCCAGGGAATTTCTTTAGGGTTTTCTTTTCCAAGAAATAGTCCAGGAAGCTTCCCGCTCCCTTCTGCCAAGGCCTCACTGAAGACATTCCTCCTGCTTGTGATCATATCGGGTCTTGGTCTATTGCAAAGGCTTCTTTTTGTCCGTCTGAGAAAGAGCCCACCACGGTCTCACTTCCTCAGGGATTACAGGAGGGTTAGGTAGAGGCAGATCTGAGAAAGTTGGCGGAGCTGGTGAGGACCCTCAGGATCCGCAATGCACGTTTGCATGAACTGCCGTGACTTGCTTCCATCTTACTCTGAGCTAATGTTTCCTCCTTTCCTTTCTGTGTTTTTATTTGTCTCTTTCTTTCTTTCCTCCTTTCTCCTCTCACTTGTCTGTTGTAGCTGCCTGAAAATGCTCAACTTGTGGTGAGTCACTCTCTCTGGTACACGTGCAAGGGGGAGTGAATCAGACTAGGCTGCGCTTGGCCCAAAAGCAAAGCGACATTAATCGAGTGGGGAGCAGGTAGCGAAGGATGGCCTCCTTAGGGCAGGGGTCAGCAACCCACGGCTCTGGAGCCGCATGTGGCTCATCCCTCTGCTGCAGCTCCCTCTGTCGCCAGTCAGCTCCACAATTGATAGGGCTTTCAGTTAGGGCAGATAGAGGAAAAAGGATGCCGCGCTAGGAGGAGGCTCTATGGTGGGGGACCTGGACTTCTGGTCAGCAGAGGAAAAAGAATGCCACGCTAGGAGGAGACTCTATGGTGGGGGAATTGGACTGCTGATCAGCAGAGGAAAAAGGATGCCACGCTAGGAGGAGACTCTATGGTGGGGGGAACCGGACTTCCGGTTGGCTCCAGAATTGAATTGGGGGGGGGGGGGGCTTCCGTTTAGGACCTTTATGGCTCTTTGAGTGTTTAAGGTTGCCGACCCCTGCCTTAGGGGCATTAGGGCAAGGCAGGGAGGTTGATGCCCGGATTGGCACCTCAGTGGCTTCCCTCAAAAGAGAGTGTGGCGGAGTGTCTGGAAAGCCTGAAGGTGTCTCGGTTTGTCCCCACAGTTGTTGCAACTGTGCAGGTTTTCTTTAAGCAGCTCCTTTGCCCGGGATATACTTTTTCAATCCTTCATTGGTTTTAAAAAAAAGTGTTTTGCAGCGATTTCTATGGTTTTTGTGAAGTATTTGGGCCTTTCCAATGCCAGGGATCTGTATTGTGAGAATAGAGTAGTCCTGCTTTTGTCCCGGAATCCCTTATCTGTTGTCTAAAGTGGATCTCCCTCCCACACACCCTCAAATGTGGATCCACATAATCAGGTCTCTCTTAAAAACCGGTTACATCAGTGTTTAACACCACCATATTTTAGCTTGGTAAAAAGGTAAATAGCATAAGAGTTTCTTGGGGGCGGGGGCTTCTGAAAAAGAGTGCCTTTTGGGCTCTGAGGGGGCTTTGATTCCAACAATAATTCCCAGTAGTTCAAAACTGCATAAGGCTGGAATATATTGAATATATTTTGAAATGTTGGAATATATTCAAAGCTTTACATTCTTGGGACTCCTGCATTGGAAACATTCTGTCCCAGGAATGTGTGACGGTAGCAGCAACAATAATACTTGCTTATTTTGCCACGTGTGCAGTTTTAAAGTTTCGGGGATGGTGGTGGTGGTGGTGGAGAAAAGAGGCTGATTATGGGGAGTTTTGAACCCCAAACTGAATATGGCTTGTAGAGTTTCCCTGTCACCTTACCAGCAGTTTTGGCTGAGGACTTCCTTCTCGAAGATGGACAATGCACAGCCCCATCTTCTGACAGCAGGATATCAGTGGGGGGGGGGGGGGGGGCGTAAGTCAGGGCAGTTAGCGGAATTGTAATTTAATACCTGATGATCTGAAGTGGAGCCGAGCTGGTGATACTAGCATTATGGAGGGTCTGCAAATACAGATGAAGCTTTGCTGGCCCACTCACTGCTCACCTCCAGCTCTGAGGCCCGGTTCCAAATAAGTCACGGACCGGTAGCGATCCTTGGCCCAGGGGGGATTTGGGGATCCCTGCTATATGGGATTCCCGTGACTTCCCTATTTCCCTCCCCTTCCCCTACATCAAGCATCTCAAGATGCATCAAATGCAATTCCTGATAGACCCCCTGACCTTGATTTCCGAGCTGTGGGGGCGCAATGGTCAGAGTGCAGTACTGCAGGCTACTTCTGCTGACTGCCGGCTGCCTGCAATTTGGCAGTTCGAATCTCACCAGGCTGAAGGTTGACTCAACTTTCCATCCTTCCGAGGTGGGTAAAATGAGGACTCAGATTGTTGGGGGCAAGAGGCTGACTCTGTAAACTGCTCAGAGAGGGCTGTAAAGCACCATGAAGCAGTATACAAGTTAAGAGCTATTGCTAAGTGAGAAGGAAGGAAGGAAAGAAGGAAGGACGGACGGACAGACCGTGATGGCACAATGCTTAGAATGCAGTATTGCAGACAAACTCTTCCCACAGCCTGGAGTTCGATCCTGAACGGCTCAAGGTTGACTCAGCCTTCCATCCTTCCAAGGTGGGTAAAATGAGGACCCAGAACTGATGGGGGCAATATGCTGACTCTGTAAACCGCTTAGAGAGGGCTGCAAAAGCCCTGTGAAGCGGTCTATAAGTCTTTAAGTGCTATTGCTATTTCTCAGGTAATTCTGTAAATGCCCTGCTTTTGTGCCACAGATCTTCATCTTTATCAAGCTATGGACATAGTTTATCCCCGAAAAAGGCCACAAGTAGACTTACGGACTCTTCTTCAGTGAAAATAAACAGCACATAACCCATTGACTAATCACATTTTCTGTTTTCGTCCCCACCCCACCCCACCCCTCGCTCCATTTTGCTCTGCCAAAGAAACGCTTTCCTTCTGTCTGTTTTTTTAGATTGTAAGCCCCTCGGGGTATGGACTTCTCAGACCTGTTCTTTGTGATATATGCTTGGTTGGTGCTATAGAAAAAATGAAATAAAAAGACAGTTTTTGCAGAAGGACAGCCTACGTTCCACCTGTTATGCAGTTGAGAGTGGTTTCTTGGGGTTGCAGCCTCTGTCACGATTTGCTGGGCCACCTAGGCATGCAAAAATAAATATTGAATCGTAAGAGCCAAAGAGTGCCACGTAAATGCCAGGAAGCGATCAGGGTTATTATTGGAATGAATGCTATATTACATATATTTTATTTATTACATTTATATTGCCACCCATCTCATGTATGAGACTCTCGGTGGCGTTCTACCATGTTTCCCCGAAAATAAGACAGGGTCTTATTTTCTTTTGACCCCCGAAATAAGCACTTTACCTTATTATTTTTGGGGTGGTCTTTTTTATTTTTGAGGTGCAGGAGTCAGCGAGCGTGGTCCCCTCATGGCTGTTGCCGTGTTGCAATATTTTCAGGGAGGGCTAATTTTGGGAGAGGGCTTATTTTAGCGCATGCGCTCAATAGCCCAGTTGGGCTTATTATCCGGGAGGTCTTATTTTCGGGGAAAGAACCCAATGAATAATATAAAATACAATTTTTTAAAAAAATTTTTAATAGAGTTAAAACACATATAAATAAGAGTGGAAACATAGATCTGCCAACACTTTGGGGCTCCCCTCCTTCCTTGGGATCTCCAAGCCTGTTGTTTTTATTTATTTATTTATTAAATTTTTTTGCAGCCCCTCTCAACCCCAAGGTGACTCTGAGTGGCATATATTCCTTTCTCTGGGCCTCCTCCTGAAATTCTCTATGTAGTACTTCAGAAAAAAAAGTTTAGAAAAGTGGTTTGGAATGGCCAAAGATCTGAGGGAACCAAAGTAATGGAATCCGTTATTTTTACATATAACATGTCTCCAAAGACATCGGACAAGGGGATTTTGTTTGGTTCCCCCCCCTCAAATTTGGCAACTTTAAGACAAGTGGACTTCGACTCCCAGAATTCTGGACATGGAAGTCCACCCATCTTAAAACCTGCTAGCTTATTCCCAAACCATAGAGTTTAACTTTATCGACACTGAATAGCAATGGCTTTCAGTGTTTGAGGCAATATTTTATAGCAGGGGTCTCCAACCTTGGCAACTTTAAGACTTGTGGACTTCAATTCCCAGAGTTCCTCAGCCAGCAAATTTGCCAAGGTTGGAGACCCCTGTTTTATGGCACTTAACTGTGGATGTCAAAATGTGAACTATTTGTTCTACCAATGAGCAGCCCTCATCAGTCAAAACTCGATTGTTATCCCGATGTATATACACTTGCTGGGGTATTTGGGAGAGCATCAGGTTGGAGAAAGATGCTGAAACAGTCATTCTTTCAAGTCTTTTGAACTTGGAGGGAGGAGACAGATTTAAAAAAAAACAAAAAACCATTCAGTACCCTTTGGGTATATCCCCGTTCATCTTTCAGGTGTGAGAACCCCTGAATAGATGTGCGTACCTCTGTTGCGTGAAAGCTTTCAAAAGATTGTATGCATCATTCCTGCCCCCCCCCAAAAAGGAATACTGGACTTCCCCAAGCGTTAGCCCAGATTACAAAAACGGAGCCGTTTTCTCTTTGGGCTCAAACTTGCTTGATTTGTGGTCATTGTGGCTGGCACCCCTGGATGTACAATTGTACATAGAATGCCGTGTGTATTTGACATTCAGGAGCTGTGGATCCAGCCATTTCGTTTCACCCCTCGATCTCCTAAAATTGACGCTCCAACCAACAGCCCACAAACCTAAAAACCTATACAGGTAGAACTATCTCTAGATACTTCCAAGAGTACCTTCAGGACTTCTCTGAAAAGCCTTTCCCCACTTGTGAAGTGGAACCAAACCTGGGTCGAGAATTATAGAACATTACAGTTGTGAAGGCCCACTGTGAAAAGGCCAGGTGTCCTGGGCAAGGCCTTCACCCATCAGTCTCGATGGACAGGCACAGGGGAAGCAAAGACAGTCATTCTGGGGGCCTTTAGAACCGAGGCCAAAAACGAAGTGCGTGCCAAAGACAAATGAAAAAAGCTTATCCTTAGAAGTGATTGCCCAGGATTATATTACCTGTTACCAATTTGGCTCTCCACCATAACGCATTTTTGCACGGTGTCCCTCTTTAATTGGAAAAGATTTGTTTTTTCGGCCTCACCAATTGCCACAATTTATTCGGTGGCATTTAGGGAAGGGTTTTTAAAAAGCTTTTCTGTTTGAAAGAGGAAAGGCAGAATTTGGTGCCCACCTCCATAAAGGGTTAGACTAATATTGTGGAACCCTTGCCCACCTGATGGTTTGTTAATGTGTCCTGCTAGAGAAGTGACCTGTGGTTAATCCAAGGGGTTTAGGTGGCTCTTCCCTAAGACCTTTTTGCCACAGGGTTGGTAAAAGAAGGGCAGTCCCCCTAGTTCCCCAAAATATACTTCCCGTGTTTATGAGAAGCCGTCTCTGGCCTGGTTGGTTTCATGCAGGTCCTTCTTCCCCAAACGACTACCTCCCTGATATATTGGGCCGGCGGCCATGCTGTCTTTTGGTTGTTGCAGCCCCAAAGCCTCTGGAGGTGGTTGAGTTGAGCAAAGACGAGCCTGACATGAAAATCTCAAGTGTGGGGAATAGGTATGTTTAAAGGGACTCTTGCCTATGCGGTTCCTTCCATGTGACTCTGTGTCTCTGCTTCATTTCATAGTGAATTCATTGCGTAGGTGAAGGCTTCCCAGAGTCCAGGCTTCTCATAAGAAACTGGATTGTCTCATTCTGTGAACCATCCAGCCTGTGTGTCATCATTAAAGGAGGCCACCTGTGCAGAATAAGTCACCCTTAGTTTCCTGCATGAGCCCCTCAGGTTTTTACCGATCATCTTCCTTCACTTTGGTTGTTCGTTTTATCATTGATTAAAGAGAATACCTTGTCAAAACCCCAACCATGTCCCCTTTCTCTTTTATTATAGTTATTTCTTGTGAGGTTTTGTCCATATCACATGTTCTACAACATATCTTCCATCTCAAAACAATCAACCAACCGATCAGCCAATCAAGCACCTGAGGACGCTTATTTTATAGACCCAAACTGGAGTATTTCTCTGTATTCTCATATTCTCTAAACAATTGGCACTGATTGTCTAGGAATTCTTTATGCCAGTTGCTAAATATAACCATTTGGCTGAAACAATTGGTACGTGGACTGAAAGAGTCGGACACTGCAATTAGAGAGTTGCTAGGACCGCCCCCTGCCTCCCAGCATCGTTTGTTATTTTATTTTTTATTTTATTTTATTAAATGTATATGCTGTCCATCTCGCTGTCCAAATCTCTCTTTTGTGGGGTTGATCCATTCCAAGAGATAAAGGACTTTTTTTTGGTGAGATTTGTACTCATACCCAATTCTGGCGTCATGAGCTCCCAAGGAAGACTATCTTTACATAGGAGAAGTTGGTGGAAAATGTTTTTGAGGAATGGGTGGGAAGAAAGGTTAACATAGACAATTTACACCGATTGACATTTTTCTAGCCTACTGTGGTTTCCATAATTTTGCTGGGATTTATTTAATGCATCGAAACTTACACCGTGTTTTCCCCAAAATAAGACAGGGTCTTATTTTCTTTTGACCCCTGAAATAAGCACTTGGCCTTATTTTCAGGGAGGTCTTATTATTTTTGAGGTGCAGGAGGCAAGTACTAGTCACCTCATAGCTGCTGCTGTGTTGCAATTTTTTCTGGGTGGGCTTATTTTCGCGCATGCGCTCAAAACCCCGATTCGGCATATTATCCGGGGAGGCCTTATTTTCGGGGAAACAGGGTAGTTGTAGTGATGCCAGCTAGCTTTTATCCCAGGCAGGCCAGGACACTGTATAGCCCAGTATTCAACAATCTGCTGCCCTTCAACTCTGTGAAATTATTAATTCAGTCATGCTAATCTAAGTACGATAAAATTCCCATCACTTGCAGGACATCAAGCTGGAAAAAGGTGTTACAGAACAGGGGCCTCCAATCCTGGGCAACTTTAAGACTTTGTGGATTTCAACTCCCAGCTGGCTGGCTAAGGAAATCTGGGAGTTGAAGTCCAGAAGTCTTAAACTTGCCAAGGGTGGAGATCCCTGCTCTAGAAGAAATGTGTCACATGGACAGACAGACATCATCCAGCAGAGAGAGGAAGACATTTTTTAGAGTCCAGAGTTGACTTGGGAGTTCCAAGGAACTACTTCAAATTAAATCTTTCTAACCTACTTGTTCCATCAACTGATGGAATGTTTTGATATAGAAGATCTTTTTAATACATATTTTAATTGATGAAATTTGGATATGGAATAAATGTTAATGAATAAGGTATCAATTCTGTTGAATTAAATGTTGCATTTTTAAAAATGTTAAGTGTTAAAAAGCACCTGGCTTTTTAAATATAGGAAGATGCACCCAAGAGTCACTTTAATTTCCTTTTTTAAGGAATTGGAAGTATAAATATCTTCAATGATGTGTAAACGGTTCAGACAGCCAACATGCACTGGCACTAATTTGAACTATGCATTCAGTTCAGGGGTGGGTTTCTCGCCCCGTTCCAACCGGTTCGGTTGGAACGGGGCCGGCGGCGTCCTCGTGCACGCGCGCAGTGCACGCATGCGTACTAGCATCTGTGCGATGTTCCAGCTGCTCCTGGAGGATCGCGCAGGCGCTGTATGCGTCCTGTGCATGCGTGGAAGCGCAGAACTCGTCAAAACCGGGTAAGGAGCGCGGGCGGGCGGGTGGGCCCTTCGCCGTTCCCGGAAGTTACTTATTTCCGGGTTCGCCGACCAACCAGTTCGCGGGGACCGCCGCGAACTGGTTGAAACCCACCCCTGATTCAGTTCCCTACCAAATAAAAGGGGAATTTGCTGTTAAGCAAAGTAATAGGAAGGTATGAATAAAACCAGGATGAAAAACATTCTTTGTATTAAAATGTAACTAAGGAATTAGCCGAGCTTGTCGATCAGAAAGGTCGGCAGTTCAGCGGTTCGAATCACTAGCGCGAATCACTATATAGAAAAATAGGGACCTCCTTTGGTGGGAAGGGAACAGTGTTCCGTGTGTCTTCGGCAATGAGTCATGCTGGCCACATGACCACGGAGACGTCTTCGGACAGCGCTGGCTCTTCGGCTTTGAAACGGAGATGAGCACCACCCCCTAGAGCCGGGAACGAGGGGAACCTTTACCTTTTAAAGGAATTAGCAAACATGGATTACTGATTGAACTACACCTCCCATTTTGAATGCATGTGTTTGTAATGAAATAAGGAGGAAGAGTATTAAAGCACTAAATCTCCATCTAATTTCGATTACATCAAAAGTTAGTTTCTCTGTAACAAAAAAAAAACATTTTCTAATGAGGAAAGAAATGGCACTTCCAAAATTTTACCTCAGATCTTTTGAAAACTCCAGGACAACCCAAGCCCTTACTAGGCCAAAACTTCGTCCCACTTATTCTTAAATAATCAACTCTAATCTCCATGTGATCAACTACTTGGACTTTCCTCTGCCTCGTGCTATGTGGATCTATCCCAACGGCATCTCATGCAAACTTCTTCATGTTTCTGAATCTCTCTAATTAGAACCTTCCGGAGCTTAAGAGCTTCTCACTTGTCCAGGTTGCGTTTTTGAGAAAATGGAGGCTTGGAGTGTGCTTTGGGGATGGCATGGGTCTTTTGTACCACGCTTCCCCGAAAATAAGACAGGGTCTTATTTTCTTTTGGCACTCGGGTCTTATTTTTGGGGAGGTCTTATTTTTGAGGTGAAGGAGGCGGCAAGCGTGGTCACCTCACGACTGCTGCTGTGTTGCGATAGTTTTGTGGAGGGCTTATTTTTGGGGGAAACGGGGTATGAAAGCCGCCAGGTATCACCTTCCTGGTTGGTGTGAGTGCAGGTGCCGCGGAAAAAGATGGAGAAGCTGGAGGTCGGAATGGATTGCAATAAGTTACGGCAGTCCTTTAAATCAGGGGTCTCCAACCTTGGCAACTTTAAGACTTGTGGACTTAACAAAATTAGACACAGCTAAGTTTTAATTATTAGGGGGAAAATGTTACGATATAGGATATAGTCAAATAAAGAAAGGATAATGATAATAAATTATATACATACTATGAGTACAATATGAGGGAATTGGATGTAAATGGTAAACAGGGATTTGGAAAGGAGGATTAGAAAATTTTGGTATTAAATATTATGGATGTTTAGCTAGAATAGGATATGAGGATTTAATGTTAATGGAGGATTTTATAAATAAGTAAATGAAATGCCAGTATGTGGTTATGTATTAAATCTTGGTATACTTTATGATGAAGGACGTTTAAATAATCATAGTCAAATAAAAGTGGAGGTATGATGATGGTAATATAATAAATATCCGAGTTAAGATATTAGAATTAATATGAATTATATTTGATGACGGTGGAAGAGATGCACGAAAGCCTTTTGTAAACAACTGATACACTTTCTACAGTATGTAAAGAAGGAGGATTTGTATGTTCGTTTTGAAAATAAAAATATATTTAAAAAAAAAAAAAAAAGACTTGTGAACTTCAGCTCCCAAAGTTGCCGTCTGAGGAACTCTGGGAGTTGAAGTCCACAAGTCTTAAAAGTTGCCAAGGTTGGAGACCCCTGATTTAAAAAGAAAAGTGCGAGTCCCCCGATGTGTAGTCATAATGAGGGCAGGCCGTCCTGTTGTGTTATAGGGTTGTCCGGTTTGGCAGGAGAGGGTGGACGGGGGGAAAAGGATGCCTCGAGGGCTCCCGAGAAGGTTGGCTCCATCCTGTGCTGTTGTGTGCGTTGCGTTGGAAGGAGAGGGTGTTTTCGGGGCGGCCCTGGGGACGCTTGTATTGATTGGCTGTCTCCTTTGTGCTCCAGGTGCTGCTGCTTCTATAAGAGGAAACGAAAGAAGTCTTCTCAGCGCCAGAAATAACAGGTGTCTTCCGAAGGCATTTTTTTTGGGGGGGGGGGTGTTTTTTGCGTACCTGCTGTTCCTGCCACCTCTTATTAAATGAGGCTCCTGTTTGGGGAAGGTCAAGAAACAAGGGACACTTTAAACCAAAAAAAAAAAAAAAGCGGGGGAGAGACAGAGAGAGAGAAAACAGAGAGGAGGGGGAAATTCCAAAATAAACATTCAGGTGGATTCCCCAGATGGTCTCCCTCATTCACTCCTCGGATCCTGAAGCTCCTTTTGGCAGAATCAGAGAGCATCTTCCCCTCCCCATCTTGCCCTTCCCCTCCCCTCCAGGCACTGGTTGCCCTTTGACGGAAGGCGAGGCTGGCTACCTTCCTTCCTTTTCCATGGGGGGGTGGAGGGGAGGGCATTCCTGGCGAATGTGCTTCGTTGTTCCTCCTTTTGGGTCCTCCATGTGCTTCCCCCTCCCCTCCCTCCCCCTCCCAGGACAGGGCCTGTGGTGAGCCGTAGGGCCAAGTGAACTCACGGCTGCAAAGGGAAGAACGCTGTTGAAAAGAGCCCCAAGGTTCTCCTACATCTAAACCCTTGGTTTTCAACTCTCCCAGACAGCCAAGATGGGACGTCCACCATCGATGGTCGCCCATGGACAGCATCCACAGCAGTAAGCCAACAGCCGGAGAATTGCAATCTACTCTTCCAGTTGCCTTGAATTTTTTCTGGCTTCGGTGATGTCTGTCTCTCTCCCTCCTATTTTTTTTTTCTTTCTCTCTTCCTCAGAATGGTTGGAGAAAACTCTCCGTTCTAAAATGAGCATACGTTTGTTGCACTTTTAATTATTATTTTTATTTTTATTGTAACACGATGGATGCATATGACGCTGTTTGTGTGTGTTGTCTCCTGGTCGTGGCGGCGAATGAGGCCAGCCCACCTGCTCAGCTTTCCCACCCCTCTTTAACAGCAGGCTGCCCATCCCCTCTTTAGGATTCCTCACCAGGACCGCTGCCGGGTTCTTCTTAACGCCTCCCCCCCCCCCCGCAACGGTGTTTGCGCCCCGCCGCTTACTTGAATATTTTTTCCAGCTCCTCTTGAAACACCCCGCTCGTGGTTTGTCTCCATGGTGCCTACCTTTCACCGGCTTGAGATTGAAACAAAAAAAAACAAATCTTTTCTGCTGGCTGAAGGAGCGAAGTCAGCTGGACTGAACTTTGGACAAATGACCATAGAATGAAATGAGGCCCTTTGGCCTTTTTAAAGCGGAGCAAGGCTCAGCCAGAGAGTGGACACTGCCCTTGCCTTACACTTCGTCTCTGGTTTGGATTTTGCCAAGGCTTTTCAGTCAATCTCTACAGACTAGAAGAGGGTGTCATCTATGTAGTGCCTGCTGATTTTTTTATTTTTATTTTTCTGTTTTGTAACCTGGGCCCTAATGTTCCTGGAACACACACCTGGACACGCGATGAGATAAACTATCGAAAATGCAAGCGTTTTTTTTTCTTTCTCTCTCTCTCCCAAGCAGACGGGAACTTTGGGCACACTTTGAGAGAGGGATTGAAGAGGATCTTTCTTCAAAACCCTTGGAGTCGCCTCCTAAAATCCATCCGAAAGGCGACGCGACCTTGTTGATCCAGCGACTGATTTCCTTTCCTCCCGGAAAGGAAGAAGCTACCTCTGGGACTGTAGAGGAAGAAACAAGCGTAGAGTTCCTCGTTTGCAAATGAAAGAACTGCTAGAAGGCAAAAAGCCACTGGACTGGATTCCTGCTCATCTCCAACACTCTCTTCATGCCTTCTGTTTGTTTTAAATGTTAAAATCTCAGCCCCCACTTCTCTTTCCAGAGCTGTAGATTGCGGCTCATTTCCCAATTAATGGGCCAGGAGGACCCAGGTTTTCAGCGATCTGTGCATTGGTTCTCTTCGTGTTCTCCCTTTCCCCCAAAACGGGGTGCAGCACGTAAACCCAACCCGTCATCTTCCTCTTTTGTCACTGAGTTGGGAGTTTCCCCCTTGTCAGAGTACATTCTTCACCATTAACTTGCTGCCCATTCAATACCAATTTGAAATTAGCTGTTCATTCCACCTTCACCAAAGGGAATCAGGCTTGCTTCCTTGAGGGGATTTTAAAAAAAAATTCAGAAAGGAAAATTGCAGCTTTTTCATTCTAGCAGGAGCAGCGTTGACATTCCTCTTGCCCATTTTTGAAAATCCTGAAAGTGGAATATATTTACACTGAGCAAGAGTGTAGGGGATTTCTCCACCCCCCCCCCCAATTGAGGTACAACGTTTAGCTTGCAAAAAAGGGAGAACTACGTTTTAAACTACAGCTTTGTTTCTAAATCTTCAGTAAACCTCTAGTATGAAATAGGGACTAGGGAAGCTGCTCTAGACCGCTTTTAGGAATCTTCCCCTTGGTTATAAGCTAATCGTTCATTTTACACAGAGCACTGTGTTCTTCACAAAAAGTTCTCCATTGCTTCTTCGGAAATTGTAATATCAGCACTTGGATCTGTAGCCTCCTTTTTCCCGATGAGGCAAAAACACGTTGGCTTCCAGTCTCGGATAATTTACTTCTGAACTACGTTGGAAAAAAAAAACGTGTCTTTCCAAGAGCCAAGTCTATTTAACGGTGAGGATTGCTTTCCTTCTGGGGTTCATGAATTCTTTGCTAGCTTGGCACAGTTTTGTTTTTTTTTAAATTGGAACGAAATATCAGCAGAAATTTGATATCTGTTTAGAAAAGGAAGATAACGCCATCCAGTTATCTAGCAACAGGGCTTCTCACCTATATGCATGTTCCTCAGCTATTCGTTATTTTGTCCTTAAAAAAAAAAACTCCATCTCTGCTCGAGCCAAGAATCTTTATCCTCAGACCTCTCCATCTCCTTGAAGTGAGCAAATCTCTTTTATCGGAGTGATCCCTCATTCCTACTTCCTTTATATATATATATATATATATATATATATATATATATATATATATATATATATATATATATATATATATATATATATATATATATATATAAATATAAATATAAATATAAATAAATAAATAAATAAATAAATAAAAATAAACTGGAATGGCTAATCTAGAGGAAGCACGCTGCATTCATGTTCAAAAAAAATGTACATACAATCGCACTGAGAATGACCAGCATTAGAAAACTCTTTAAATTTCATGGTGGCTTTGATAACTTTGCTCTCTTTCATTCGTTACCCTTTGAACATAACTCAAACACCCCCCGAACCAGCGATTGGCGGGGGGGGGGGGAATCCCTGAGATGTTTGGTCTTCAACAGTGCCTGCCCAGATGTTCCCAAGTCCAAATATTTGTTCTTCCATTTCTTTCATGTGCCACACCTTCTGTAAGCAAACGGTGACTGCTTCTTCTTGACTCGGCAGCAGTCCATAGGTGCGTCTTTTCCCAAGATTTGGTGACTTTTTACGGAAGGTAAAATGGGAGATACCAGGGCGAGGGGAAGTGATAAAATGTGCACTGCCAAATTCGTACTTTTCCCCTTAAGCGCAAAGCCATAACCTTTGCTTTCTCAATATATTACGAAAAGAGGAACAGATCTATGATGCCTTGTCTGTACTCTTTCTTGGGGGCCTCCAAGGACGGACGGTACCAACTCCTTGCCCCGTTTAAAAGGCTGCCCGTTTTAACCAGTTTTGAGTGTCCGTGACCGAGGAACGAGAGGCTGGTCACTTTCTGTAGGCCTTGATGTTGGCGCGACCGCTAGCAATGAAAGGACCCAGGGGTAGATGGCCTCGGTGGTTCTCCGAGCTGTGTCTGCGTGATGCGTATCCCGTACAGCAGGGGTCCCCAAACTTGGCCACTTTTAAGACCGGTGGACTTCAACTCCCAGAATTCTCCAGCCAGCATAACTGTGCTAGCTGGAGAATTCTGGGAGTTGAAGTCCACCCGTCTTAAAAGTGGCCAAGTTTGAAGACCTCTGGCATACGTCATCGGAAACAAACTTTTCTTTTTTCAAACTGATGTTTTTATTACCGTCCATGGAATTTTCTGTAAATGTAAGGTGTCCTGAAGTTATAGGAATTATATTAATAGGGCTGGAAGTCTGCAGATAGGCAGACCGCATTGCCCTACCAACTTCCTGATTTAGCACAGCTGGGGATTCTGGGATTTATAGTTCGGCTCTTTCAAAAGCTCCCCCCCTCCCAATTTTCCATCCTTACACGGTGTGATTTTCGAAAAAGGGGCGGGGTGGGGGGAACCTTTATTTTGTTCCTGTATTCGATATGCAGGCAAGCCTCAAATTTGGATGTGGGCAGCATCAGCCTTTGCTTCCATTCGCTTTATTGCCAAATTCGCGCAGTAGCCCCCCCCCCCTGTATTTTCTCCCCCGAGGGGGTCCCCAGGCCAAGACCCAGGAGAAGGCAACCTCTTTCTCCCCAAACTGGAGGGCTGTGTGTTCCCTGCCTCCTGGGATCAGCTTAATATCCTTCCCCGCAAAACGTTGAGCGGGTGCCAATCCAACAGTAGGAAGGCTGTGATGTAACCCCTCTCTCACTCTTTTCAGACTGTCTCAGGAATGTAATCACTCCCCCCCCCCCCAAATACCCCCCCTTTCCCCCAACTGTGCTATTGCTGTATGACTTTAGGTGCTACCTTGTGGGATTTAAAACAGCAGTTGCCTTTTTCCACTTAGGAAGCCCAGTGAATTGTTTGTGTGTTGGGGGGAGCAAAAGTGGGCTTCGCCATGATCAGAAGAGAAAGGAATTAAGACTTTGGGGGGCATCTGGACCAGAACCAAATATCGCATCTTCTCCCAGCAGGGAAGTGCAGCTGAGTGGTTTGCTCCCATGGGAAAACCTCCCGTCGATGTATATTTTATCAATGTCTTGTTTCTTTCACCTGTGTCGGCCGGCCGTTGTGCTTTTAAATCTCGGGATTGGGGATAGCGAACCGAGGGCAGCTCTTCTTAACCGTCAAGAAAAATCAGCTGTGAAAATCTTTTTATTTCCTTTCTCTTTTTTTAAAAAGAATATTATTATGTGCACTGTTCCGATTCTTGTTAAAATGCCTTTTGGATTTTTTTTGTTTTTTACAAAAAATGTTTAAAGGTTTTATTTGAAACACAGGATGCAATGTTTTACTGTCCTCTTCATCATCCGTGCCCTGCGGTGGCCGCTTGGTGGGGAACGTGAAATACCTTTTTTCCCAAGATGAATGTCAGTTTGAAATGCATTTGAAAACAGTTCAACAAAAGGATAAGGGCTTATCTATGCCATGCGTGGGAAATTCCTTCCTCCAGCGCGGGTGGGGTTTTTACCGTGCCAGGAAATGGGGTCTTGCCACGGACCTGTTTGAATGGGATATTGCAAGAAATGTTGTGTACCTTGAATACATTCTCTCCCCCTTACTGGCACCATTTTAATGTAAAATAAAACATTGATTTTGCTCTGTTCACTTCCGGTCTGGTCATTGTTTTGCCACAGATTTGGGGCCTTGGAATTAATATTTCGAAGTCAGAAGGCCAGTGTGCCCTTCTTTGAACAGGTAGTCCTTGATTTCTGATCACTGGGACCGGAAATCCAGTCGTAAGTTATTGCAGTCGTAAGTTGAGGCACCCACATAACCGAGGTGGCGCAGTGGTTAAATGCAGCACTGCAGGCTACTTCAGCTAACTGCAGTTCAGCATTTCGGCTGTTCAAATCTCACCGGCTCAGGGTTGACTCAGCCTTCCATCCTTCCGAGGTGGGTAAAATGAGGACCCGGATTGTTGTTGGGGGCGATATGCTGACTCTGTAAACCGCTTAGAGAGGGCTGAAAGCCCTAGGAAGCGGTATATAAGTCTAACTGCTATTGCTATTTTCACATTTTGTAGGCGGTGGGGGAGGGGAATGTTGTTAAGTGAATCACCATGATGATTGTTCCAAAGGTGCCCTTTAAAAAAAATTCAAGAGGCCACTGGACTTTCTGGTTTTACTTTGAAGACATTTTGCTTCTGATCCAATAAGCTTCTTTGGCTCTGACTGGATGGTGGGGAATGGAAGGATAACCAGTAGCTCTTCCATAGTCTATAGATTATTTGCTAAGAATCTAGTTGTAAAGTATCTTTGTAGGTAGATTCCTGGCAAACGAACTTTTGGTTATAAGATCCTTCCATTCCCCACCATCCAGCCAGAGCTGAAGAAGCTTCTTGGAGTAGAAGTGAAATGTCTTTAAAGAAAAAAACAGAAAGTCCAGTTTCTTCTTGAAGGGGAAAAAAAAAAAACACCTTTAGGACAACCATGACCTGGAAGACTGAGAATCTCCAGACATTTAACCATGTTTGTTAGGCAAATCCGTTATTCCGAATGGACATGTTTTTGCTGGAAAACCAGCGCAAAACCAGAAACTGGCAATAGACATCACAAATCACAGCCATAAATCATGTCGTAAAACATCAGGTGCCACCTCCTATCTGCAGAGGCAAGGTTTAGTTTCCAAAATGGCTTAAACTGCTGCTGCTTTTCTTGTATAAAGAACCTTTAAAATACTTTTTTTTTTACTTCCCTGCAAGAGCTCAGCAACATTTATATAAAAACTGCTGGGGTTCCTGGGATGTAATTTTTGATGAAATAATGAAGCCACTTTTGGGTGCTTCAAATCTTAACACTTGGATTTTTAGCTATTACTGTTACACAAATCACTGTTTCCTATTTTCTGCTAATATCCAATGCCTGAAAGGCAGGTCCATCTTTTAGCAAGCTTCCAACCTCGATTCTCTTCAGGATCTAAAATGTAAACCTATTCATCAGTAGCAATCAGAGCAGATCTGCTTTATATTTTGGAGGTTTTGAATAATTAATACAAAGTTATGTAATCTGTTGAATGAAGCATTAAGTCTGGAGGATGCTCAAAATGTTTTTCAACCTTGGCCACACTAAGATGGGTAGACTTCAACTCCCAGAATTCCCACAGCCAGCATGGCCGGCTGAAGAATTCTGGGAGTTGAAGTCCATCCATCTTAATGTGGCCAAGGTCGAAAAACACTGCGTTAAAGGACTCCGTTCACCCTGGAGTAACTTCGGCCATAGCGCTATAGCCTTGTTTTCCTCCACAAATGAAGAGGGAGTCTTAATTGCATCGGCACAACAACCTTGGAGGTAGGCAGGGCTGACTGCTCTGGAGCTCAACGGAAAATCCAACCGTTGAGCGGCCTCTGCTTGCATCTCACCTACACCGACCCCTACAGGAGCGGAGCGGTATACTATCTCTCGCGCGCCCCTTTCTGGGTAACGTAGTCTCGCCAGACCAGCCTCCCTCCTCCCTGCCTTTCCTTTGTTGCCACTTGGCCCAATGGGCGCGCCGCCGCCCTCCGTGCCAGCTTCTCATTGGCCCACCCGGCTGCCCAATACGAGGCTGGAAACGTGGCATTCCTTTGTCGCAACGGGCTTCTTCGCCGTCTTCTTTCCCTCTCCCCCCCCCTCCGGCGATGGAACGCGCCAATCCCGGGCGCTGAAGCCCTCGCTCCGCCCGTCTCGGGGCTGTACCATCAGGGAGGCAATAGTGGGGCCCAGAGGGCGGGGAAAGCAAGGCTCGCGAGGGGCAGGGGGCGGATGCTGGCGGCGCGGCGGGCACTGTGGCCGGGCTGGCGTGGCTGGAGCTGTGAACGCAGGAAGATGAAGTTGCTGGCGGCTGCGGCCCTGCTGGGGCTGGGCGGGGGTCTCCTGATGCTGCTCTTCCCAGGCACTCATGCAGAGGAGCGCAAGAAGGGCCCCAAGGTCACCGTGAAGGTGAGCAAGCGGGGGTGGGGGGGAGGCACCCAGGCTCAATATTCCCCATGCATCCCCCCCTTTCCAACACCCTCTGGTTTTGCAGCGGGATCCGGCGCCCATGCAGCGCCGCTTCGGATTGCAACAGCCTGGCAGCTGGTCAGGGTTTTTTTTTTTTTGCTTCCTCGGCGTGCATTGGCGCGCGTGCACGTATGGATGTGCACGCACACGTGTATTAAGATCGACGGGGCGGGCGAGCAACGGGGAACTCTAATCCCCTTGAACCGTTCAGATTACAACGAGCCTCCGGGATGATGATGCTGCTGCTGCTGGGAGGTGAGTGGGGAGGTTTGCACGCCAGTCGTGCGGGCACAGGCGCTCCCCCATGAAGCAGGGTCTCCAAACAAACAAAAAAAAGAAAACCATTAACCGAGTTGGAAGGGGCCCTGGAGGTCATCTAGTCCAACCCCCTGCTCACGCAGGAGACCTCCACTAGGGATTCGAACTGGCGACCTTTCTGATCGACGAGCTCAGTGTCTTAGCCACCCAGCCATCTAGCCAGAGGACGATGGGCAAACCAGGAGGAGGATTGCCCATCGTCTGATGCAGTGTTTCTCAACGTTGGCAACTTGAAGATGTCTGGACTTCAATTCCCAGAATTCCCCAGCCAGCATTCGCTGGCTGGGGAATTCTGGGAGTTGAAGTCCGGACATCTTCAAGTTGCCAACGTTGAGAAACACTGGTCTGATGGTCCCCTCTTAGTTGCAAGGTGAGGGTTGGAAGGCTGGCATCTGAGGCCCAGAAGGAAGAGGGGTTGTTATTGCTGGCTTGCTTGCTTTCTGGGGGACTAGCATGCTGCACGGCTGCAGGATTGGCTCTGAGGAAGCCCACCTGCATCCGGTGGGATTGATTCCCACCGGATGGTGTAAATCCAGGAGTTGCAGCCTCTGAAATTAAGGAAAGGGAATGACCAGGATGATGACATGGCATTTTCAAAAGGCTAAAAAAAATGGGCTGCGATTTCTTGGTGAATAAAGAGTATTTGGGAGGGGTGAGGAAAGCCACCCAGGCCTGAAGAATTAGGCATCTGTTATTTAACCCCCACCCCCAATGGCAAAGGATTCTGCCATTCCCAGGAACTGTTAGCCACGTCTGAGATAATACGATGAAGCCGTGGTATACTATTGTGATAAAAGCATCTTAAGCCTGCTGCCCATTCAGGCAGTCATCTGCATCCTCAGGCTTAGAATAACTTTATTGTCCCTTTGAATGTACCCTGATCAGCGTATATTAAAATGAAATTTCATTGCCTACAGCTCTCAAAGGGTCACCGCCTCTAATATACACTACAAAAGCATTGATTGAATGAATAAATGCAACATTATACATATACCCACTAATTATATTTATTATATTACATTATAGTATATTTATTATATTATATCTATTATATTTTATATTATATCTATTATATTTTATATTATATCTATTATATTTTATATTATATATTAATTATATTATGTTATAGTATATTATAGTATAGTATATTACAGTATATCTATTGTAGTATAGTATAGTATATTTATTATAGTATATTATATTTATTACACATACATTATATTTATTACAGTATAGTATATTATATTATATATTAAATATAGTATAGTATATTTATTATAGTATATTATAGTATATCTATTATAGTATATCTATTATAGTATATTATATTTATTACACATATATTATATTTATTACACATATATTATATTTATTACAGTATAGTATATTATATTATATATTAATTATAGTATAGTATAGTATATCTATTATATTATATTATATTTATTATTATATTTATTACACATATTATATTACATTACATTTATTACAGTATATTATATTATATTTATTACAGTATATTATACTATATTTATTACAGTATATTATACTATATTATATTATGACACAGAGAAATAGCACAGTCTAGTTCGGATGTATACATGGCGAGAAAAACGAATCTTGCGAGTTTACCAGACGGATTACGCAGGGAACGAAGCTCTTACAGAATTGTGTGAATATACACACACAGAAATATACACACACAGGTCTGGCAGAAGTCTCCCGAGAACATCACACCTACAATGATGTCACCACCGCAGTTTACTCAAACGGTCTCTCTCTTCATCCCTTGCCTGATAACGATGAGTGTGACTTAAACACAAGTAGATCTCGACATGCATCGCTTCACTTAGTGACCGTTTGAACGGCGCAGAGACGTGACTTAGGAACATTTTTCACCCTTCGTTACAGCATTCCCGTGGTCACGTGATTTGACATTCAGATGCTTGACAACTGACTCGCCTTTGTGACGGTGGCGAAGCCAGGTTCACTTAACAACCTGCTATTAACAACGGTGCTGACTCACTTAACAACTGGCATGAATGGTCGCAAAATGGGGCAAAGCTCCCTTAACAACTCCCTTGCTTAGCAACAGAAATTTGTCATCCGTCGAGTCTACTGGTGCCTGTATTACATTTCGTTCGGAAGTCACCGTGGAAGCTTTAACCAAGCTTAGGTTTCCGGTTATTGTAGTAATGTTCTGACTCCACTCTAACCTCCTAATCCATGAAGCGCAGTTGTGTGGCCACAAATGGTGCCTGCCCACCCAAAATGGCCTCCAAGGATTGCGGCCTAAATTCAGAATAGGAAGGAGTTCGCCTAAGCGAGACTGCCTCCTGCCAGTTACCTCCCAGATTAGATCGCACAGATTAGGGGTCCTCCAGATTCCATCTGCTGGTCAATGTCAGCTGGTGACTCCCCGGGGGAGGGCCTTCTCTGTGGCTGCTCCGGCCCTCTGGAACAATCTCCCCGTTGAGATCCGGACCCTTACTACTCTCCCGGCCTTCCACAAAGCGACTAAGACCTGGCTGTTCCGGCAGGCCTGGGGCTGTTGATTTATCCAGCCCCATCTTAACTTATGAATGTTGTTGAATTTTAATGTTGTTTGTATTCTTTGTATGTCTCCCCTTCCCTTTTTTACCTGTAAGCGGCCCTGAGTCTTCCGAGATTGGGCGGCGTACAAACCAAATAAATACAAATAAGCATCCACTCCCTGATAGCAGCTTCTTGTTTCTCTCCCCAGGTGTATTTTGATATTAAGATCGGGGAGGAAGAGGTGGGGCGTGTTGTCATCGGCCTCTTTGCAAAGACGGTTCCAAAAACGGTGGAAAATTTTGTCGCCTTAGCCACAGGAGAGGTAAGTTGGGACGCGGGTCCCACGATGGGGACGCTACCGAGAGTCTGCAAAAATAGGGGCTGGATACTTCACGGGGGGAACACAAAGTCTTTAGCTGTGAAGGGCTGGGGAGAAATCCTCACAATGACGGCTCTTTCTGAGCAGGGCTGGCCCCCACGGATAGAAGGGGGCAATCACCCCAGGAAACCCCTCTGGATTTATTAATAACTAGCCGATAACCCGGCGTTGCCTGGGTATTTATTTATAGGGGGGAAATGTCCGGACCAAATGTAATTTCTAATGTTGGATCTTCCCCCTTACCGGAGGGAGCTCCCTTGAGTACTGTGAAGCCGATACCGTGGCAACGCCACATGCACTGCACTGTAGAAGCCATTTTACGGCAGTACGGTGGAAGCCATTTTAAGGCCCAACAGGCTGTATCTTAACAGAACACACATTCCGAGGAGTGTTAGGGGTGTCTTACCCCCCACAGTATTTGGTTCCAGAGAATAAGTCATCTGTGTACCAAGTTTGGTTGAAATTGCTCAAGGCATTCCAGAGTTATTCTGGAATACACACAGACACACACACACAGGATTAGCAATATCACTTAGCCTTATTTCCCGCTTCACAGTACTTTCCAGCCCTCTCTAAATTTATAGAGCCAGCCTGTTGCCCCCAACAATCTGGGTCCTCATTTTACCCACCTCAGAAGGATGGAAGGCTGAGTCAACCTTGAGCCGGTCAGGATCGAACTGCTGGCAGTCGGCAGAATTAGCCTGCAGTACTGAACTCTTAACTACTTCGCCACCAAGGCTCTGGATTGAACTATTTATTTAAAGAATTGGTCGCCTGCCTGTCGTGGGTCACAAATTCATAAAACGGACCACCTGGATCAAAGTCATACACACATACACAAACAGACACACAGACACACAAACCAAGAAAGGACGGTCTTCCGTGCTTAAAAGCTCTTCGTTTCCCAGTTTTGATTGGGAACATTTTGAATCTGTTTTCTGTCTACCGAGACCACGTGGTTTGATTGGAGATACCAGATGGATAAATCCTCCCGCGTAGGGACGGGACTGGCACAGGAGACACTGCCAGTGTTTAATGAATGGGTGTCCTGCGTCTACCGCTCTCATGCTTTGCTGCTCTTGTTTTCCAGAAAGGATTTGGGTTCAAGGGCAGCAAGTTCCACCGTGTGATCAAGGACTTCATGATCCAAGGAGGAGATTTTACCCGGGGCGATGGAACGGGAGGTAAGACTACTTCAGCTGACTGCATTTCTGCAGTTCGGCTGTTCAAATCTCACCAGCTCAAGGTTGACTCAGCCTTCCATCCTTCCAAGGTGGGTAAAATGAGGACCCGGATTGTTGGGGGCAATATGCTAACTCTGTAAACCGCTTGGAGAGGGCTGAAAGCCCTATGAAGCGGTATATAAGTCTAACTGCTATTGCTATTGCTAAGTTCTTCTAACATCTGAAAAGGACTCGGGGATCTCTGAGAAGCTCAGGAGATGCAGGTCTATCCCAAGTTGAAAGTCTTCATCTCTGTTTTTGGGCAGCGTTAACATCTTTCCTTTTCTTATCTTTTGCCAGGGAAGAGCATTTACGGGGACCGTTTCCCAGATGAGAACTTCAAGTTGAAGCACTACGGGCCGGGATGGGTCAGCATGGCCAACGCCGGCAAGGACACCAATGGCTCACAGTTCTTCATCACTACTGTCAAGACTTCGTGGCTGGACGGCAAGCACGTCGTCTTCGGCAAAGTCCTGGAAGGGATGGTGAGTAGGAATCCGCTTGGGCTGGGTGAGAGTTAACTATTGTTCAGGGCATTGATCCGTGTTTCTCGGCTTTAGGTTAGGTGGACTTCAAACTCCCGATCACGCTGGCTGGAGAATTCTGGGAGTTGGAAGTCCACATTCCTAAAAGTGAACTCATAAAGTTGCCATGGTGAGGAAAAGGGGGGAGAGCGCATTCCACGCATACCTTTGGCTAGAATCGGATCTCAGGTTACTACAGCAGGCTTGTGAGGCGTGCACCTCGTTGGTGAATGTGATTTGTGACACAGACTGAGGGGAGGGAGGAAACGGGGGTAAAGTTCAGCCATAATTAAAATGAGGTCAGACCTGACTGCAATGGGGTATTGCCGAAATGGTGTTCCTAATAAATGACTGGATTTCTTTTGAAACTTGGCTCGAGGCTCATGAATTAATTAGGACATCTTTCGGAAATCTGAAAGTAGATAAGGATGAGAAACGGCAGTCTAGATACAGTGGTTCGAAATAAGAAGAGCTGAATTTGACTACTATTACAACTCCGTTGTTTCCTCCTTCCCATATTTGAACATCTTGTCGAGTCATAGAACAAGAAATTTAGAGGATGTACCAAAACTTTGACTTCCTTTAAAAAAAAAAAAAAATTGCATATTGTTAAAAAGTTGGTTGTGACTGGAGATCACATTTTATCAGCATGTGATTCTTCCCATTCTTGTCTGGCCAAGCAGCTTTCCGATTTGTCTTTTTTTGATCCCAATTAACTTGAGAGACCGCCTGCTGCCAATTACCTCCACTAGACCGATTAGATCCCACAGATTAGGCCTCCGAATTCCATCCGCCGGCCAGTGTCGACTGGCGACTACCCGGAGGAGAGCCTTCTCTGTGGCTGCTCCGACCCTCTGGAACGAACTCCCCGTGGAGATTCGAACCCTCACCACCCTCCAGGCCTTCCGCAAAGCCCTTAAAACCTGGCTGTTCCGACAGACCTGGGGCTAAAGAGCTGTTGCCCCCGTCTCGAATGGTGTGACTGTTGTGTGTTTTTAAATTATGTATTGTTATGTTTCGTCTTTTTATTTCCTGTCTGTAGCCCCCTTCCCTGATTTGAATTGTGAGCCGCCCTGAGTCCCCTTCGGGGGGAAAGGGCGGCATATAAATGTAATCAAATCAAATTAACCACCTCCATTTTCAGCTTTGGGCTACCTTGGGATATCGAAAATCTAGCGTCTAGGCTGAGGTTCTGATGAGCTAAAGCTGGATTTGGCAACCTTCCCCCCCCCCCCCCCCAGGTGTTGTTGAAATAAACTTTTGCAACACTGCTGGCCAAGCCTATTGACAGTTAATAACACCTGAGAATCCCCAGGTCTTTCTGCTTTGTCCTAAATAAAAATAAAGGTTTTAGAGACGCCCGCTTCTCATCATCCTTCCCAGCTAGACCAGACAGGAAACATGACAAGATGAGCTAATTTTACTTTATTTCTCAGACGAAGGAATAGAATCTTGCAAGCCTGAAAGTCCAAATCTCCTGCTGTCTGTTTTTACGGCCTGATAAGCAATAGCACATAGACTTATATACCGCTTTACAGTGCTTTATTACAGCCCTCTCTTAAGCGGTTTACAGAGTCAGCCTCTTGCCCCCAACAATCTGGGTCCTCATTTGACCGACCTCGGAAGGGATGGAAGGCTGAGTCAACTTGAACCTGTGAGGATCGAACTCATGGCAGCAGGCAGAGTTAGCTTGCAGTACTGCATTCTAACCACTGGGAGGGAGGGAGGAAGGGATAGCACTTAGCCTTATATACCACTTCACAGTGCTTTTACAGCCCTCTCTAAGCAGTTTACAGAGTCAGCCTCTTGCCCCCAACAATCTGGGTCTTCATTTGACCCACCTCGGAAGGATGGGCAGCTGAGTCTGGTGATACTCGAACTGCTGGCAGTCAGCAGAAGTGGTCTGCAGTACTGCCTTATAACTACTGCACCCCCAGGGCTCTTGATAAGTCAGAGAAGATGCTTTCTTGGCCTGTTATGCAGCTCTCTGGGCTCCCCCTCCACTTATATTCTCCAGGCCCCGTCTCTTTCTCCCCCTCCCAAGGCCCTTCCCCAAGAGCCGAGGTGGCGCAGTGGTTAGGGTGCAGTACTGCAGGCCACTTCAGCTGACTGTTATCTGCAGTTCAGCGGTTCTAATCTCACTGGCTCAAGGTTGACTCAGCCTTCCATCCTTCCGAGGTGGGTGAAATGAGGACCCCGACTGTGGGGGCGATATGCTGACTCTGTAAACCGCTTAGAGAGGGCTTTTAGCCCTATGAAGCGGTATGTAAGTCTAACTGCTATTGCTATACTATGACATCATCTTCCTGGGCCCTCAACTGATCTCCAAGCTGCATCGGGGACCGTTAGGGCTTGAGACCGCGGAGGCCAAGAATGTACCCGAGAATGGTGTCCTCTATGGTAGAGGGTCTCCATCGTCTCAGGGCTTTTTCCCTCCCTCTTTCCCTAGGATGTCGTCCGGAAGGTGGAGAGCACCAAGACGGACAGTCGCGACAAACCCCTGAAAGACGTCACCATTGCGGACTGCAACGTCATTGAAGTGGAGAAACCGTTCGCCATTGCCAAAGAATAATCTGGGGCTGCTGGAGGGCCAGGTACTGGTCTGGAAAAGGGCTGGGGGCCCTACCGTCTTCCTTGGGGCCTCATTCATCCTCCACCTCCTCCAGATGCTGAGCACCCACTGCTCTCTGTCTCCCTTCCATGCTGGGTCCCATTTCTGCAACCACAGCTCAACTCTTCCATCATCGGCTTCGGCTGGCGGGGTGCCGAGGCCCCTTCCGGAGGGCCCGCGAGCGTTGCGTCGTCTCATTTTTTGTAAAAAAGCACATGGACCAATAAACACGACCATTGTGTTTTTTTTTTTTGTAGAACATCTAGCCTTGCCTTTTCTCCTCCTCCTCCACCGGGACAGGAGAACTCAAGTCCGTTGTAGTTGAGATTGCCACCAAACATTGCTCTAAGCCCAGTTGGAGGGGGTGGAAGGTCCCGGAAGTTTCCTTTTGGATGAGCGGAACAGAGCCAAATCCCATTGCCGTGTTTCCCCTTATGTACATCATAAACTCCAAATGACAGGCGTAGATGAATAGTTACAGAGGGTTCCACCACAAAACCGCGCTCGACTAAACCGTGTTGCTGACGTCATCAACAGGGCGATGACAGCGTGGAGACAGAAGCACGCTGTAAACCCTAAACCTAAAATTAACCCCTAAACCTAACCCCCCCTAAACCTAACCCTTAACCTAACCCTAAACCTAATCCTAACCCTTAACCTAACCCTAAACCTAACCCTTACCTTAAGTTGAATCGGCTTGCTTTCAAAGCGCTATTTAAAGCGCCCTTCTTTCTCCGCGCTGGCTGTTGTCGCCCTGTTGATGACGTCAGCGACGCAGTTTAATCGGGCGCGGTTTAGTCGAGCGGGGTTTTGACGGGTCACGGTTACAGAGCATGTATTTCTTTCCTTCCAATATCTCAAAAATCTACCCCTTTAGGGGGGTCTGATTTAAATGAGTTACTTAGGATGTTCAGATAGTAGGTTCAACTATTCCCGGTTTGATCAGTGGTAAAGAGAAAATGTGGAATGCAAAATTGATACTTGCAAAATGAGGATGATTCATTCTGCAGTTTATGCTGTACATAAGGGGAGTTTTGACCCCCAAAATTAGCGCTTGGCCTTATTTTCAGGGAGGTCTTATTATTTTTGAGGTGCAGGAGGCAGCGAGCGTGGTCACCTCACGGCTGCTGCTGTGTTGCAATATTTTTGGGGAGGGCTTATTTTCGGGGAGGGCTTATTTTTAGGGCATTTTCAGGGAAACAAGGTAGCAACCTCCGAATTCGGAAACCGAGGAAGCTTGTTCTGGGCACCCGAGTGGAAAACGGCGTCCTCCACAATATGAAGAGGTTTTAAAAAGTTACGTTTTGGGTAACTAGTCTTAGCCACGATAGCCCCCACACCAATCAGGGCTTCTCAAGCTCAGCTGTTTCAATTGGGTGAACTTTGTTAACTCCCAGAATTCCCAACTGCTGGGCGGGGACGTCTACCAATTGTAGCGTTGAGAAGGTTGAGAAAACCCTGCACCCGGTGACGGATCACCGCGCCTAGTTTCCCCGGTCCTACTAACGTTGGACGTAACCATAGCGGTGGGGATTCACTTCTCTTCCTTCCCGGTTCGCAAATGTGAGAGCGCACACATGTGCTTCACTTGCACGCATCGCAACTGCGCACGTACAGGTTGCGCATTACATCGGGGCGGGTGGGCGGAGCCTCCCACAGCCGCTGCTAACGATTCACCCGAACCGGAGAGAATTCGCTGAATACCACCTCTGGACGTAACCCACTCATTTGGAAAGCTATCCAGTTTTTAATTGTTTGGAGGAATTCCCAGCCTTCAACAAAATACACCCTACTACCTCCGCCACATTAAGGTGCTTTTGACCCCACCTCATTGTCAGCCTTGGAAGTTTAGCTGCCTAACTGGTGAAAGAAGAGGGGAAAAATTAAGCAACAAAGGACAAGAGATTTTCCCCTTTGCTAAGGCTGAACAGGATCCGAATTGGTATGAATTTGGGAGAAGGGAACTCCATGCATCTTAAAAGTGGTTGAGAAAATTGTATTTAAGTGGCAGCCTCTCGTCGTAGTGTTGTGGCCTGCCAGCAGAGTTGGCAGCCGATTCGGACAGTGAGGAGGTTGGGGAGGAACATGGGCCAGTCCTGGACTCTGGGGAAGGCTCTGATGAGGGCTCTGTGTCGGAGGCAGAGAGGGGGCCAGGGCCGTCTGACAGTTATCGGCTGCCTTCAGAATCAGACGTTAGTGAGGCAGAAGAACAGCTGGAGCCTGGTCCCAGTGTGCACATGCGCAGAGTTGCCAGATGAAGGGAACAGCTAAACAACAGGGGTCAACTTAGGAGTAAGGCCACAGGTGGACAATGAATGGCCCCTCCCAGAGGAAATAAAAGAGGAGTGAAAGGGAGTGGAGTTTGCAGGAGACAATTAGTTCGCTTAATTGGTTTGTGACTCTCCGAGAGGCCTTGCCAAATTTTTGCAGAGATCGGCCTGGCAGCTCTCCAAGCCAGATAAGGTCTGTGACTGTAAATCCTCCCTTGAAAGACTTTGCTGGATGTGAAGGAGCAGAATTGGCAGGAAATTAATAAAAGTTTTTTTTTGTCGGGACCAGGAGTTTGCTTCCTGCTCTTGGGATGCTTCGGTCAGAACACCTACATCAGGCCTCTTGAGTTTTTCCAACGGCTGAATTCTTCTGCAGAAGAGATGCAGTCGGAATAAACCACAGTGCATTTAATTGACACCCTACTCAAAAAACCTAGGATCTACTACTATGGAAAGTTTTCTCTCCTTCCCTGAATGAAAACGGGGGGGGGGGGGGGGGCGCGGGGGGCGCTTGTGCAGCGGGTCTGTCGTGCCCTCCGTCCCTCTGCTTTTTACACGCTTCCTCTCTCTCCAGGCACAAGGTTGCAAAGCAGGCCTCTCCATTGCCACCCTAGGCAAGGAAGACAGGCACAGCAGAAGACCAAGCCCATGGTCCACTGCCATTGTCCTTGGCATCTCTGACTCGGTTAAGAGCTTTGCTCCCAGGCAGACGGTGGTCTTGGGCGTAGAGACCCTGCAGGACGCCGTTCAGGATTATATTCGGAAGCAAATCTGGAATAAAAAGAGGAAGAAGAAACTCTTAAGCTGCAACCAATTTCGTCGTATTTATTTTATACAATGACAATAAAGAGTATACGATGCACTTTCTCAAAAAAGAGCCGGTTAGATGTCCATAGAGCAGTGATGGGCTAAACTTTTGGTTGTTGCGTGCTAAAAGCATCTGCACATGCGCCCACACACCCTTAATGTAATATATGCATAACGCCTCCATGTGCCCTTTCTAATCTGAATTTTCTCAGCTTTGTGTCTGTGGTGATTCGAAGTTACAAGAGCCGAGGTGGCGCAGTGGTTAAATGCAGCACTGCAGGCTACTTCAGCTGACTGCAGTTCTGCAGTTCGGCTGTTCAAATCTCACCGGCTCAGGGTTGACTCAGCCTTCCATCCTTCCGAGGTGGGTAAAATGAGGACCCGGATTGTTGTTGGGGGCAATATGCTGACTCTGTAAACCGCTTAGAGAGGGCTGAAAGCCCTATGAAGCGGTATATAAGTCTAACTGCTATTGCTATCCTATTCCTCTGCCACCACCACCCCACAACCCACCCAAAATAAAACCTCTGGAAAGGTAGCTTCTTTGCGGCTTACCTGTGGAAGATGGGAGCACATACGGATCGCTGTGGAAGCTTACGCCAGGCCGATGAGAGAGCTGGTCCCAGCAAGGGCTGTTTGAGAAGGAAAAAGTGCCACCTTGGGTGTTAGAACAAGCAGGATTAGGGCCAAGAGTAACAGAATGACAGAGTTGGAAGGGACCTCACGAGGTCTTCTAGTCCAACCCCCTGCTCAAGCTAGAGACCTTATACTAGGCATCCTCAAACTATGGACCATGGGCCGGATACGGGCCGCCAATGCAAAGTATCGGGCCCCGTGGAGTGGTGAGATGAAAAGCAGCTGTCAGCTTGTAAAGAAGTGCTTTAAAAGTCTTTAGAAACAGCCTTTCAGATGTTTTTCACAGCCATGTGATCCATTAAAAATCTTGAAAGGTCTTTAAAAATCATTAAAAGTTTTTAAAAACAGCCTTTCAGATGTTTTCACAACCATGTGATTCATTAAAAGTCTTGAAAGGTCTTTAAAAGTCATTGTCTTTAAAAACAGCCTTTCAGATGTTTTTCACAGCCATGTGATCCATTAAAAGTCTTTAAAATTCTTTAAAAGTCATTAAACGTTTTTAAAAACAGCCTTCCAGATGTTTTTCACAACCATGTGATCCATTAAAAGTCTTTTAAAGTTTTTAAAAACAGCCTTCAGATGTTTTTCACAGCCATGTGATCCAGGACCGGTGGGTGAGTAGGGAAGGGGCTGCTTTTAAAGTAGCGCTTTAAAAGTGAGTGAGTGGGCGGGTGGGTGAGGGGAGGCATGTCTCCGTGTCTCCTCGCTTTTTCAAAATCAGCTGAAGTTGGCTAACTAATTCAGATGGAACTGCAGTATAATGCCTGAAGGAGAATTCACCCACTGCTTTGATTCTTCCCATATATAAAGTACATCCACCGAATAGGTTGCTGAACAATTTTGGTAGACATTTATGTGTGTGTGTATATATATATACACCTGCACAAGTGTGGCAAAAAGCAAATCAGTTTGTGAATTCTCCTCCAGGCTTAAAAGACCTTTAAGGGTTGTTAAAAAATAACGATGATAGAAGGCTGGCAAATATTGGAATAAACAGTGAGGTCAAGCTGGTACTCGGATCCCTCTCACCAGCAAAAGTTTGGGGTGCTCCACCATTCTCCCCCCCCTCTTTAAAAAACAGAAAACATCTTGCCTGAAGTCTTGCAAGGGCGAATTCTCATCCCATCTGTTGAAAAAGCAAGCAAATAAAGCGTCTTCAATAAAAGAATATCGCTCAGGGTTGAACTGCAAAGTCTTGGTGCTCTCCGAGTTTTGTTGGTTTTTCTTGCAGACGTTTCATTACCCAACTAGGTAACATTATCAGTGCTCGAAAGGAATGGAGTTTGCAAAACTGGGTAATGAAACGTCTGCAAGACAACCGAGTTCGGAGACCACGGACCACTCCTCCAGGACTGGCCCACGCTCCTCCCCAACCTCCTCACTGCCCGACTCTGCTGCCGGCTCCGCTGGCTGCTGGTGGGCCCCAAGACCAGTCCTGAGCAATGCTCACCCCAAATGGGGCTCCGGTTGGCCCTGCCACAGCTTCAAAAAATGGAGCAGCTCCTTGGGAAGGGTTTCGTTCTGCAAGATGACGCCCTGTGGGGAAGGCAACAAGTAGTAAACCCTCTCTGAAGAAGGTGGAAAGAGGAAGGAAGCAGGAGTGGTGGGCTGTAGCAAGGAATAACCATCACCTCCCACCTTGGGGGGTTTCCTCACCTGCGTGGCACGACAAAAACGCGCTTGACTAAAGCGCGCCCAATTAAACCGCGTCGCTGACGTCATCAACGAGCGCGGACAACAGCGAGCGCGGAGAAAGAAGGGCGCTTTAAATAGCGCTTTTAAAGCAAGCCGATTCAAGTTAAGGTAAGGGTTAGGTTTAGGGTTAGGGTTAGGTTTAGGGTTAGGGTTAGGTTTAGGTTTAGGGTTAGGTTAAGGGTTAGGTTTAGGGTTAGGTTTAGGATTAGGTTTAGGGGGGTTAGGTTTAGGTTTAGGGGTTAATTTTAGGTTTAGCGTTTACAGAGTGCTTTTTTCTCCGCGCTGTTGTCGCGCTGTGATGACGTCAGCTATGCAGTTTCGTCGAGCGCCCTTTAGTCGAACGCGGTTTTGTGGTGGAACCCCTCACCTGCAGATAAGCTTCTAAGCCGGCCCGCCGTTGCTGCAGAACTTTCACCATCCATTTGGGGACCCTCTTGGGTGGGAAGTCGGGAACCAGGCAACTCCTCTTGATCTAAAGAGAGACAAGAAGACACGGCACCTGTTAGGGGATGGACAAAGAAATCGCTGCGGTTCTGAACTTGGTTGTGTTTATTGCATTGCTAAGGTGGCTCCGGGGCTTGTCGATCAGAAAGGTCGGCAGTTCGGCGGTTCGAATCCCTAGCGCTGCGTAATGGAGTGAGCGCCCGTGACTTGTCCCAGCTTCTGCCACCCTAGCAGTTCGAAAGCATGTAAAAAATGCAAGGAGAAAAATAGGAACCACCTTTGGTGGGAAGGTAACAACGTTCCGTGCGTCTTCGGCCTTTAGTCATGCCGGCCACATGACCACGGAGATGTCTTCGGACAGCGCTGGCTCTTCAGCTTTGAAACGGAGATGAGCACCGCCCCCTAGGGTTGGGAACGACTAGCACATGTGTGTGATGGGGAGCCTAGTTCCCTTGTGGATTCAGCCACGCTGTTTTCCGGCATACTCTAAACACTTTCTAATCAATCCTGGTTTGCTTTAGTGGCCGCCCATGTTTATGTTTCCAACTCAAGAAAGTATTGAAACACACCAAGGATCATCCATCGAGCTCCATGCTGGAGAGGAGAACTTGAATCTCGATCTTCTCACCTTGGTTCTGCTGATTTACACCTCACTTTTTTTGTTCAAGAGATCAAGATGGGGTATCGGTGGCTTCTCAACCTTCCCTCCTTTAAGATGTGTGGACTTCAATTCCCAGAATTCCCCAGCTGGCTTCAATTCTGGGAGTTGAAGTCCGTGCCTCTTAAAATGGTTCAGAGGCATTACCGTATTTTTCAGAGTATAAGACGCATCTTTTCCCCTTTAAAAAGAGGGAGGAGAACCGTTACCTTTTACCTGTTGCATTGCTGCGCTCTTCCCAGGGGCAACTCCCTCTAGTCTCCAGCAGGTGGCAGCACATAACTTTAGCTGATCTCCAGAAGCTGAAAGAAGGCCTTCTCTTGAAAACAGTTCTTGTTTGGAATGGAGACCACCATGAAATCTCAAAGTTCTGGCTCAGTTAGAACATTGGGGAAGGGGGGGGGGGGAGAAATTCCCTAAAAGAAAAGAACTAACCAACTGCTCTTGTGCTGATGCCCAAAATCCAAAAGCTCAACCGGAGAAAGATCGTCCCCCTTACTCACCCTTTTGTGAAGTGCGTAAAACTCGCTGTAGCGCTTCTCCACGCAATGTTTCCTCCCGTTACACAAGATCTCCACTCTGAATACCTGCAACAGAACCCAAAAGGGGGTCAAAGTCACAGCCCCGGCCTTCACGTACGTCCCCGCTGACCTCCTCCTGCGATCTGGCTGGGTTCAGACCACCCTCCTGCAGGATGCTGCATTCCAGATGTCAGGGAGGGTGGGAGGGAGGGAGGGAAAGGGGAGAAGAGAGGGGGAGGGAGAGAGAGGGTGGGAAGAAAGAAAAAAAGGAAGGAAGGAAGAAAGAACAAGAAAGAAGAGAGGAAGGAATAGCAATAGCAGTAGACTTATATACCGCTTCATAGGCCTTTCAGGCCTCTCTAAGCGGTTTACAGAGAGTCAGCATATCGCCCCCAACAACAATCCGGGTCCTCATTTTACCCACCTCGGAAGGATGGAAGGCTGAGTCAACCCTGAGCCGGTGAGATTTGAACCGCTGAACTGCTGATCTAGCAGTAGCCTGCAGTGCTGCATTTAACCACTGCGCCACCTTGGCTCAGGAAGGAAGAGAAAGAGAAAGGGAGGAAGAAAAAAGAAAGAAGAGAAAGGAAGGAAGAAAGAAAGGGAAAGGAAGGAAGGAAGAAAAGAAAAAGAAAGGGAGGGAGAAAGAAAAGAAAGGAAGGAAGAGAAAGAGAAAGGGAGGAAGAAAGAAAAGAAAGAAGAAAGAGAAAGAAAGTAAGGAAGAGAAAGAGAAAGGAAGGAAGAAAGGAAAGAAAGAAGAGAGAAAGGATGGAAGGAAGAAAAAGAGAAAGGGAGGAGGAAAGAAAACAAAAAAGAAAGGAAGGGAGAGAAAGAGAAAGGGAGGAAGAAAAAAAGAAAGAGAAAGGAAAGAAGGAAAAAAGAGAAAGGGAGGAAGAAAGAAAAGAAAGAAGAAAGAGAGAAAGAAAGGAAGGAAGAAAGAGAAAGGAAGAAAGAAGAGAAAGATGAGAGAAAGAAAAGAAGGAAGAGAAAGAGAAAGGAAGGAAGAAAAGAAAGAAAGAAAGGTTGGAAAGGAGAAGCTTTTTAGCACTTCTAAATGAAAGAACCAATTTGGTTCCCATCCCAGCTTTTACTGCATTGGGAGCAGCTGGAGGGAGGCTGAGTAAAGTCCAAGTAAAGGAGCGAAATGGGAGGGGTCACCAGAAGCCACTCTGCCTTTGGCTGGGAAATGCATTGGCTACGTGGGTGAGAAACACTTCCTGGGCAGTTCCCATCTCTCCCGTCTACGTTCTACGTGGAGAAACCGCACCCGAGACTCTTGTGTGTTTCCCTGCGTCCCTGTTCTGCTTTCTAGAAGTGGCTGACTCTCGCTTTCTTTTCCACCAGGGTTGGGAGAAAGAGAAAGAAACCGGCTCAAGGTCACCCAGCTGGCCTTCATGCCTAAGGCAAGACTAGAACTCACGGTTTCCTGGTGATTGGTCCAAGATCCCAACCAGCTTTCATGGCTAATGAGGAACTACAACTCCCAGTCTCCTGGTGATAGGCCTAAAGTCACCGGAACGCTGTTCCCTTCCCACCAAAGGTGGTCCCTATTTTTCTACTTGCATTTTTTTACGTGCTTTCGAACTGCTAGGTTGGCAGAAGCTGGGACAAGTCACGGGAGCTCACTCCGTTACACGGCGCTAGGGATTCGAACCGCCAAACTGCAGGCCTTTCTGACTTGACAAGCTCAGCGTCTTAACCACTGAGCCACCGCGTCCCTCCAGAGATGTAAAGGCTGGGTGGGAGAAACATCCTTCTTTCAGAACACGTGAAAAGCTACTGCAGTTTTTCCCGAACTTGGCCGTTTAAGGATCCCATCGCTTGCTGGCTTCCTATCCTCACCTTCCGAGATGGTGGAGCTGTTTACCGACGGGGCCCCGCCCCAACGCACACATATACCTTAGGGAAAAAATTAAAAACAGGTTCCTCCAAACTTTTTAACACCTGCCTCTTCTCGTTTAAACGAACTGAAGAGCAACGAAGGGGAGGGGAAAGTTTGCATTCACACACACACACACACGATATCCTGAATTCAGCAAAGAGACAAGGAGTCATTCAAATGGTCCCCAGGCCAAATTGAGGGTCTGCTTTCATCCTTGCCGGACCGGGAGGCCGGAAACTGACTCACGCAGGGAGGGAGGGGCAGGGGGGGGTCTCGGATTTCCAGAGCATTTCAGACCATTTCTCCCTGTCCCTGCGTGACTCTGGCCGTGGCACAAAGAACCGGCTGTTCTCCCCTTAAAGCAGGTGGTTTCCGGACAATTTTTACCCAGGGAGGCCTGGATGAATGATAAATAGCAGTTTATTGATTCCCAGGAAGTTTTTTCTCTTCTCCGGTTCCTGGATGAATGGCAAAAACAGTGCGCCAGTGTGCCAGGAAGAGGTTTGCCTTCCTCCATACGTGTCCCGAAAGCTCCCCGGTGTCCTGCCACTCACCCTTGATTTAAGCAGAGGGTCCGATCCCTCCCCCCTCACACGGCTGCATCTCTGTGCCTTGCATGGTGGCATCTTCTGCACCCAGGACCTGGGGATGTCCTCCCCCCCGCCCGCCCCCGAGGGCCACGGCATGCTTTCCCCCACACACAGAAATGCTGCTCACTAGGAATCAATTCAGGCCGGGGAGGAAGAAAGTAGAGTTTGATTGAAAGAAGGCTTTCAACTTCTAAATCAGTGAGGGCTAATCCATCCGGTGCCAAAAGCTTGCGGGGGCTCACCTGTACCCATAATGGAAGGCGTGCGGCCACCCTGCACCCCTGCGCATGCATGCGACTCCCACCCACTTGGGTGAAGCCTCCTGGAACCAAAACGTTCGTTGTATTTAAGTACAAAGCCCTTCATGGTATTGGATCTGGGTACTTGAGAGACCGCCTGCTGCCAATTACCTCCCAAAGACCCATTAGATCACACAGGGTCGGCCTCCTCCGGGTTCCGTCTACCAGCCAATGCCACCTGGCTATTACCCGGGGGAGGGCCTTCTCTGTGGCAGCTCCGGCCCTCTGGAATGAACTCCCTGCAGGGATTCGGACCCTCACCTCTCTCCAGGCCTTCCGAAAAGCCGTCAAAACCTGGCTTTGCCGGCAGGCCTGGGGTTGTTGAGTTCCCCTCCCCTCTCGACTTGTATGGTTGCGTGATTCTTGCCTATTTTAATTACTTGTATTCTGTTCTATGTTCCCCTTTTCCCCTTTTGAGTTGTTCGCCGCCCTGAGTCCCTCCAGGAGAAGGGCGGCATACAAATAATAAAATTCAATTCAATTCAATGACAATTAAGGTTATATTTAAATGGGCTGCGAGGGGTGATGGGTGGGTGGGCACCGCATCCCCTGTGCCCCATTTTGGGCCTAACGGGGCCTCCCTGCAGCCTCCTGGGACCAAAAATGGGTTGGAGATGGGCACACACACCCATGCCCCATTTTGGGTGTAGTAGTCCTCTCCCCCCCCCCCCCCCCATGCATGCGTGGCAGAGACCGGAAAATCAGCTGCCCAGTGGGAGGAGATGAGCCGGGACGAGGGCTTGTGTGCCCGCATCGAGGGCTCTGGGTGCCCCCTGTGGCATGGGTGCCATAAGTTCGCCATCCCGTTTTTAGATCCACCTGAGGTGGGAGGGGGTCAGTATAGATTCCCCCCTCCCCCGCGGTCCATTTAGGTTAAGCAAGCTAGTTACTTACAAATACCTTCCTCTTCCATATTCCAGGCACGCTGTAGTAGCAACTGGTTGGCAAGAGGGTTTCACATAATTAGCCAGATTAAAAAACAAAAACATTTGAGATGACGTTTTTAAAAAACTTTTTGTGCTGACAGGTTAGAGAGGTTGAACTTTGGAACTGGGAATGCTGCCTCCTCTTCCTCCTCCTCCTCCCTCTTAACCCACCCGCCCTCCTTTCTGGCACTGATTGGCAACTACTTAGAATACAATAGAATAAAATAGACTATGCTAGATTAGACTATATTAGATTTGAATAAAATGGACTAGATTAGACTAGAATAAAATAGAGTACATTAGATTAAGACTAGAATAAAATAGACTAGACTAGATTAGACTAGAATAAAATAGACTAGATTAGAGCCGAGGTGGTGCAGTGGAGGCTGCAGGCTACTTCAGCGTTCTGCAGTTCTGCAGTTCAGCTGTTCAAATCTCACCGGCTCAGGGTTGACTCAGCCTTCCATCCTTCCGAGGTGGGTAAAATGAGGACCCAGATTGTTGGGGGCAATATGCTGACTCTGTAAACCGCTTAGAGAGGGCTGAAAGCCCTATGAAGCGGTATATAAGTCTAACTGCTATCGCTATAGACTAGAATAAAATAGAGTAGATTAGACTAGAATAAAATAGACTAGATTAGATTAAGACTAGAATAAAATAGACTAGATTAAGACTAGAATAAAATAGACTAGATTAAGACTAGAATAAAATAGACTAGACTAGAATGAAATAGAGTAGATTAGATTAAGACTAGAATAAAATAGAGTAGACTAGACTAGAATAATAGAGTTGGAAGGGACCTTGGAGGTCTTCTAGTCCAACCCCCTGCTTAGGCAGGGAACCCTCCACCATTTCAGACAAAAAGTTTGAGAAAACCTCATTCCTAAGAAATGTCTTTGCCTTTAATCCACTGCGTGTGCGTGTGCGTGTGCGTGTGTGTGTGTTACCTAGGAGTAAGATTCCCCCAGGCCCCGTTCAGACGTTGATGCAATCCCCCCATTCCCCCCCCTTCTCTCTGCCGGAGGGAAGGCTTCTTCCAAGCCATCGCTGCAAGGGGAGAAGGCTTCAGGCTGCAACCCGCCTGGTTTAACTCCTTGGCTCTCCCGGTTGAATTCCGACCGTCCCAACCCGGGTCAACGGAGCCTTTTCCCGCGCCTCCCAAGCTCGCCCTGCCCAGGCACGGCCGGTGCCCCCCACCCTCCACCCCCAGCCCGAGACGCACCGTATGAGCCTTGCCGGGGCTCCGCTGCCGCCGGGGCGAAGGCGCCCGCAGCCCCACCGCGCTCACCGCCACCTCCAGCTTCAGCATCTCGCAGCGTTGCCGGCCGAGCCCAGGCTCCTGGCTCGGCTTAGCCCCGCCGCCGCGGCTGACCCGCCTCGCTCCGCCCGCCCCGCTCCGCCCAGTCCGGGCTCTGCCCCCCGCCGCAGCCCGGCTCGGATGGGGCAGCCCCGGGAAGGCCGTTTAGATTTTAGACGGACAAGAGTGGGAAGGGAGCCTGGAGGTCATCTAGCCCAACCCCCTGCTCAAGCAGGAGACCCTGCGGCATTAAGGACCAATGGCAGTCCTGTTTCGGAAGTCTCCAGTGATGAAGCTCCCACAACTCCTGAATAACAGAGTTGGAACTTGGAAGGGACCTTGAAGGTCATCTAGTCCAACCCCCCCCCACCCCAAGCAGGAGACCTTACACCATTTCTGACAGATGGCAGTCCAGTCTCTTCTTGAAAGCCTCCAGTGATGAAGCTCCCACAACTTCTGATTAACAGAGTTGGAACTTGGAAGGGACCTTGAAGATCATCTAGTCCATCCCCACTACCACCACACCCCCAGCCAAGCAGCCGACCCTACACCATTAATGACAAATGGCAGTCCAGTCTCTTCTTGGAAGCCTCCAGTGATGAAGGTCCCACAACTTCTGATTTAACAGAGTTGGAACTTGGAAGGGACCTTGTAGGTCATCTAGTCCAACCCCCCACCCCACCTAAGCAGGAGACCGTACACCATTTCTGACAGATGGCAGTCCAGTCTCTTCTTGAAAGCCTCCAGTGATGAAGCTGCCACAACTTCCGAAGGCAACTTCTGTTCCATGGGTTGATTGTTCTCCCTGTCAGGAAATTCCTCATTTCCAGGTTGAATCTCTCCTTGGTCAGTTTCCATCCATTATTCCTTGTCTGGCCTTCGGGTGCTTTGGAAAATACCTTGACCCCCTCCTCTCTTTAGCAGCCCCTCAAATATTGGAAGACTGCTATCATGTGTCCCCTGGTCCTTCTCTTCCCTAGACTAGCCAGGCCCAGCTCCTGCAACCCTCCATCGTATGTTTTAGCCTCCAGCCCCCAAACCTCTTTGTTGCTCTTCTCTGCACTTTTTCTAGAGTCTCCACATCTTTTTGATAATATGGGGACCAAAACTGGATGCAGGATTCTAGGTGTGGCTTTACTAGGGCTTTATAGAGTGGTATTAGTAGGAGTAGCTGCAAGCCACCTCTAGGAAGGGCGCCAGGGAGGAGAAGGCAGCGTTTTCCTGGAGCACTTTATAGGGAATCCTGGACTTACGTCTACAATCGAGCCCAAGCTTTCCGTTCTTAAGTGAGACATGTTATAAGTGAATTTGGCCCAATTTGAAACTCCTAAGTTATTAGAACTTGCAATGGGACGGGTTCGCCTCTTCCTCTGTCATTATTAGTGATTAGTTTAAATCAGGGGGGGGTCCAACCTTGGTGAATTTTAAAACCTGTGGATTTCAACTCTGAGTTGAATTCCCCAGCCAGCGTGACAGTTGTTAAGTGAGCTTCGTCCCACTTTACGACCTGGCCGCCCGGTTGTTAAATGAATCACTGCAATTCAGTTAAGTCACTCCATTGTTAAACGAATCCAGCTTCCCCACCGACTTTCCTTGCCAGGTGGTCGCAAAAGGGGATCAACCGTCGTAAGTATGAACCAGCTGCCAAGCGTCCAAGTTTCGATCGCCTGACCCTGGGGATTCTACGACAGTTGTTAAGTGTGAAAAATAGCCACGGGTCACTTTTTTCAATGCTGTTGTAACTTCGGTCCCTTAAACGGACGAGTGATAAGTCGAGGATTATCTGAAGCTCCCTCCAAGCTCCCACAATGCACACGCACCAGAGGTGGGTTCCTACCAGTTCGCACCAGTTCGGTAGAACCGGTTCGTCAAATCTACCGAACCGGTTAGAAGAAGTTCCACCAGTGGACCCGGAAAGCGGGCCACACCTACAGAAGAGGTTCCAAAAGTTTTTGAAACCCACCACTGACACACATACACATAGAGAAAGAGAAAGAAAGGAAGAAAGAAAGAAATAAACAAAGAAAAAAGAAAGAAAAAGTGAGAAAGAAAAAAAGGAAAAAGGGACAGAGAAACAAAACGAAGGAGAGAGAGAGGGAGAGAGAGAGAAAGAAAACACATGGCCGGCAAGCCACTCCTACCAGGTCACATGGCCAGCAAGCCACTCCCACAAAGGAGGCCACACCCAGAGTAGGTTCGAAATTTTTTTGAAACCTACCACTCTCTCTCTCTCTCTCACACACACACACACACACACACACACACACAGAGAGAGAAAGAGAAAGAAAGGAAGAAAGAAAGAAAAAAAGAAAAAGTGAGAGAGATGAAAGAAAAAAAGGAAAAAGGGACAGAGAAACAAAAGAAAGGAAAGAGAAAGGAAGAAAGAAATAAAAAAGAAAAAAAGAAAGAAAAAGAGTGAGAGAGATGAAAGAAAAAAAGGAAAAAGGGACAGAGAGACAAAAGGAAGGAAAGAGAGAGAGAGAGAGAGAAAGAAAGAAAACACCTGGCCGGCAAGCCACTCCCACCAGGTCACATGGCCAGCAAGCCACTCCCACAAAGGAGGCCACACCCACAGAGTAGGTTCAAACATTTTTTGAAACCCACCACTGACACGCACATACAAAGAGACACACAAAAGAGACACTGCCCTGATTTTAAGTTTTATTTCACTTGCTGTGGTTGCGCCACCAAAGTCCGAAAACCGTGCGCCCTTTCCTGCGCCTGCGCTGCCCTACTCCTGGGCTTGCAAGCGGGAAGCGAGTCTCTCTTTGCAATAGGAAAATATATATATGTGTGTGTGTTTGTGTGTTTGTGTTTATATATATTTATATATGAATCTAAATGGCAAAAATAATACCAATAGTAATATACAGTTAGAAGAGTTACTAGCTGGGGAAACGGCTCCTTGGTCGAAGGAGAGCTCTGTGGAGGTATTAAGTCATCAAGGCAGTCCAGTTGAACTTGAAGGCGACTTAGGAGATGGCCTTCGCTTCCGGAAGGAAGGCGTCCCAGTATTTCACCAGCTTTGGGGGGAGAAAGAAAAAGGGGGACGGTCAGAGAGCCATTCCCCAGCTGCTCACCGGAAAGATTCCTGGGATCCCCCCTTCCCTCATTGATCACCAGCCTCCTGGCAATCCATGGAAGTGGTGAAGGCACCGGGCTGAAAATAGGAGACGGTGAGTTCTAGTCCAACCTCGGGCGTGAAAGCTGGCTGGGGGACTTTGGGCCAGTCGCCAGGAGACGGTGAGTTCTAGTCCCACCTTAGCCAGGAAAGCCAGTTTGGGTGGGCCAAACACCAGGAGACAGTGAGTTCTAGTTCTGTCTTAGACATGAAACCTGGCTGGGGGACTTTCTAATGTTCACCTAACTGTGTACCATTTGCAGGGGACCGAAGGCTGCAACGTAGGAGGTGCCGTATTTATTTATAAGCCCAGCGCATGAAATCAATTCTGGGTGTGGCATGTGCCAAGGGGATGCACGGGGGCGTCTCTCTCTCACCTGCTGCTGTGAATGGAGCAACGTCTCCAGGTATTTGGTCACATGTGTCCGGAAATCTTTCGTTTTTTCTTTCTGTAAAGGAAGAAGTTGAAAAACAAAACCACAGACGCACGTTGTTATCTTCTGCGGTAGAGGATGCTGCAAACCCTTCAGAAAGGATCCAAGGAATGGGATTTGGCTTGACAATTTATTTATTTTTTTGAGTCGGCAATTAATTCCATGTCTCTCAATGCGGCTTTTTCACACTTCTGATGGGCTGCTCATGCTTTAGCCGAATGAGAAGAAAGACACCGGACAATTGCTTTCTTGGGATGAGGCTTGGCCCAGAGCAATGCTCGGGGGGGGGGGGGGGGGCTCTTTTATTAGTTCCAAACAAAGAAAAGGTGTATACGATTACATCAAAAGGCACATGATTAGCTAAGTCCAATAATAATATTGCAGCATGGCAAAAACTTCGTTTCTGGGCAGGAGAGGAGGGGTAGATGAGAGGTGGGGGGAGGGGAAGTCGGGGAAGAAGCAAGCAGCTCGCATTCCTGTGTCCGTTTGAAGTGCTTGCTAATTGATACATGCCAGATGCTAAAGGCTGGTACAGAGGAGCACGCTAATTAAAAGGAAAGCTTTACATATTACTAAAAGGGATGTTGTGCGTATCATGGTAGCATCCATCCCTGGGCCTGTGTTTTCAGGCAGCCATAACTGCCCTATACACAGCTCCTGGTAATGGATCCCAACATCTCAAGTTAAAACAATTTTTTTTACACAATGACCAGCTTACGCAATGTTCTGGAAAAGTGCAACTGAACTTTTAAGTTTCATGTAGGGCTTAAAGGTAAAGGTTCCCCTTGCACATATGTGCTAGTCGTTCCCGACTCTAGGGGGCACTGCTCATCTCCATTTCAAAGCCAAAGAACTAGCACTGTCCGAAGACGTCTCCATGGTCACGTGGCCCGCATAACTCAATGCTGAAGGCGCACGGAACGTTGTTACCTTCCCACCAAAGGGGGTTCCTATTTTTCTACTTGCATTTTAGGTGCTTTCGAACTGCCAGGTTGGCAGAAGCTGGGACAAGCTCACCCTGTTACGCGGCGCTAGGGATTCGAACCGCCGTCCTTTCTGATCAACAAGGGGGGGGGAAGGGAGGTGGGGTCTTAGGGGGGAGGGGGGATATATAGTATGTGCTAGATTTTAAAGTAACACGATTGCACTTGTACACTGTTGCTCTTTAATTCCAGTGTAAAAATAGGACAAGCTGAATATATTAATAGATAGTAGAAATACACCGAAGGGAGGAGTAGAGGGATAGAAGAAAGAGGGGTAGAGAGGGTGGGAGAGAGGATTGGAGGGAGGGTGAGAAGGAAGGGAGAAAGTGTATTGGGAGAGAGGTGTGGTAGAGGGGGAGGGGAAGTAGGGTAGAGGGGAAGGATGGTGGGAAGATGGAAAGTTGGAGGGGGGCGAAAGAAAGGGTGTAAGGAGGGTCGAAGAGGTACATTGGGTTTCTATTTTGGGGGGTATTATTGACAAGAGGAATGGCTGTGTTTATTGCTTAATGTTATATGGCCCCGGTTCTGTACAGTATATGTGTGGCTGTACGAAAATAAAAATGGAAAATAAAACACATTTACATATAAGCTCAGTGTCTTAGCCACTGAGCTAATGCAGGACATGTAGGACATGGGGGATATCAAAAGTTAAAACCGTCGCTGTGACCGGCTGACCTGCATCCTTTAAATGTGAAATAAGCAGCCCCCCCCCCGCCCCGATTGATAGTTAAATGACATCTGAAGTCTCCTTCTTCTTCCTGGGACCGAGACAGCTGAGAAAGAATGGAATCCGAGGTTCCCTTAATCAGGGAAGTGAATCTTTGAGGGGGTGGCGGGTGGGGGGAGTGGGAGGCAGACATTTCCTTACGTTAGTTCTGCTTCTTTGGCCACTGTGAAACTGGAAGGGGTTTTGCTGTGCTGAAAGACTCATCCTACCTACCTCAAGAAATTAAAAGAGGTTTGCTCCTGGGGAGGAAAACTATGGCAAATCTAGACAGCATAAAATGCAGAGACATCATCACCCTGCCAATAGAAGTGCATATAGTCATGGCTATGGTTTTCCCAGTTGCAATGGATGGCTGTGAAAGTTGAACCATAAGGAAGGCTGGACGCCAAAGAATGGAGGCCTTTGAACTCTGGTGCTGGAGAAGACTCCTGCATTGAGTCCCTTGGACTGCAAGGCCATCCAACCGGTCAGTCCTAGAGGAGATCAGCCCTGACTGCTCTTTAGAAGGCCAGATCCTGAAGAGGAAACTCAAAGACTTTGGCCACCTAATGAGAAGGAAGGACTCCCTGGAGAAGAGCCTCATGCTGGGAACGATGGAGGGCAAAAGAAGAAGGGGGCAGCAGAGAATGAGGTGGCTGGATGGAGTCACAGGATCTATCTACCTACCTACTGTATCTATCTATGTATGTATGTATCTATCATCTTCTGAAACTCAAATACTTTGGCCACCTAATGAGAAGGAAAGACTCCCTGGAGAAGAGCCTCATGCTGGGAACGATGGAGGGCAGAAGAAGAAGAAGGGAATGGCAGAGAATGAGGTGGCTGGATGGAGTCACCGAAGCAGCAGGTATGAGCTTCAATGGACTCCAGAGGATGGCAGAGGACAGGAAGGCCCGGGGGAACGTTGTCCATGGGGTCGCGATGGGTCGGACACGACTTCGCCACTAATAACAACTTACCTCAAACCGTAAGACCTCTTTCCGGAGGATGGCAGAGAGCCGTTCAAACTCCCTTTCGTACTGTGTCACGCGAGATTCCCACTGAAGAAACAAAAAATAAATAGAAATATTTAAAAAAAAACTGGTTAAACAATACAACACAGTGTTGGGTCATCAGCAGAAGCAAAATTAAGTTGGGGAGAGAGGGGAGTGTACCCTTAAAAAAAAGTTTGGTTCAAGTCTTTAAGAGAACCGCGCTGGGCATGCTCTGTAGAGGCCTCTCTCTCACCTCTGAGATCTCCTCTTTGGCTTGCTGAAGTTTGTCGGGCTTGTTGGCCCATAGAAGCCTGGCCTCAGTTTCCCGTTTCTTCTGCAGCGTGACCTGGGCATCTTGCCAACGCTGCCAAGCCTTCATTCTCTGGTCAAAGGCACCCTGGAGGGAGAGAGAAATTCATTGCTGGAAGCCTCTGATCATCCATGGGGAACTGAGCTCACACCAGTGACAAAGTCCAGGGCAAATAGCAATAGCACTTAAGAGTTTAATACTGCTTTACAGCCCTCTCTAAACGGTTTACAGAGTCAGCCTCTGGCCCCCAACAATCTGGGTCTTCATCTGACCCACCTCGGAAGGATGGGAGGCTGAGTCAACCTTCAAAAAATGAATTTCACTACAGTGGCATAGCCCCCACCCACCACAATGGCTGAGGAGCTCTGGTGAAGGGGGTGAGGTTTCGGGATGCAAAAAAATGCTGTATTCAGTGTATAAGACACACCCAGATTTTCACCCAGGTTTTCACCTTCTTTTCTGAGGAAAAAAAGTACATCTTATACTCCGAAAAATATGGCACCTGCATGCAAAATGGGCTGTGTGGGGACTCCTGGGAGGGACGGGCGGGGCCAGCCAGAAGTGGGATTTGGAGCTTCTCCGAACTGCACAGAATCTTAGCTAGAGGTTCTCTCGAACCCCTGCAAAACCCCCAGCAGCCCCACCCCTGCATCCCTGCCTTCGGCGAGACCCCAGCAGCCCTTACCCTCACAGCGGCCAGGAGACGGATGTAGTCGCTCAGCAGTTCCGCCAGGAGAAAGAAGTCGCTGTTGGCCTGTTCCTGGTGCAGCTGCTCGATCTTCTCTTCCACCTCGGCCAGCTGGGAAAGGGCCCGAGACAAGGCCGTGTTGTCCTCCGAGCTGCCCAGCATGGCCAGGCTCTTGGCAAACTGAGAGGTATTCAGCGACAGTTCTGGAGGGCGGAAAAAAGGGGAGCGTGAGAAGATTGGCACTTCCCTGCCAGCGACACGGAAATCCAGCAGGAAAAAAAAGGACTCTCCAAGGACACAACATCGTGAGGAGGAGATGTAAGATGCCAGATGAGAAACGCCACCAAATCTGAACGTTGGAACCTCCAAATCAGTCGCTGTTCATTCTCCAGCTAAGGTTGCTGGCAATTAAGAGCCGAGTTCCCCCGTCTTCCCCGTCTTTATAAAGTAAACCCGGGATTTTATTTATCTACTAGCTTGATAACCTGGCATTGCCCAGGTATTTATTTATTTATAGGGGGAAAATGTGCGGACCAAACGTGATTTCTAATGTTGGATTTTCCCCCTTACTAGAGGGAGCCCCCTTTGGGGAGTACTGTGAAGCCGCTACCATGTCAACTCCACTGTGCTGTACAGTAGAAGCCATTTTACGGCAGTACGGGAGAAGCCATTGAGAGGCACAACAGGCTGTATCTTAACAGAACACACACCCTGAGAGGTATTAGGGGTGTCTTACCCCCACAGAGTTTTTTCCAGAGAGTAAATCTGTGTACCAAGTTTGGTTGAAATTGCTCGAGGCATTCCAGAGTTATGCTGGAACACACACACACACACTCACACCCTTTGATATATATATGATTAATTAATTGAATTTATATAGCCACCCAACTAACATCTAAATGACACCAGTGGCAAACATTTTTTTTAAAAAAGTTACCTTATAATAAAAAGCATTAAAAAACCCCAAAACATCCCACTCTTTATGGCAGCAACAACGTAATAAAACCAGCCATTTGATTGGCTCTGATCCATTCAGGGTTCCCAAGCCCGCTGACTAAATCACATTTTTAGGGCCTTTTAGAAAAGTAATGGGGAAGTGGGAGGAACCATATCAGAGAGAGGAATGATGGTTTATACGGTAACAGTAATAGCTCTGAAGACTTATTATACCGCTTCACAGTGTTTTTACAGCCCTAAGCAGTTTACAGAGTCAGCATATTTGCCCCCAACGATCTGGGTCCTCATTTTACCGACCTCAGAAAGATGGAAGGCTTTTACCGACCTCAGAAAGATGGAAGGCTCAAGGTCAACCTTGAGTCAATCAGGATCAAACTCTTAGTTGTGGGCAGAGTTAGCCTCCAAGCCTTCTAACCACTGAGAAGTAAGGAAGGGAGGGAGGAAGGAAATAGCACTTAAGACTTATATACCGCTTCACAGTGTTTTACAGCCCTCTCTAAGCGGTTTACAGAGTCAGCCTATTGCCCCCCAACAATCTGGGTCGTCCTTTTACCGACCTCGGAAAGATGGAAGGCCGAGTCAACCTTGAGCCGGTCAGGATCGAACTTCTGGCAGTGAGCTGAATTAACCTGCAGTACCGCATATTTTAACCACAGTGCCAAAGGGACCACCACCAAGAAGGCCCTTCCTTCCTTCCTGGTCACACCAGATGACAATCCCTAAATGATAGGACTCGTGACGTGACGTGCTTTCGTCTTTAAGTCGGACATTGTTAACCTGAGGGCTCAACCTGTACTCAGCTCAAGGTCCCAGATGCAAATCTTGAGTTTTTGTAAAGCTGGAAGGTGACTCCCCCCCCCTACAGTTATGCAACTCCCACTTCGTCTTCGGGGATACCTTTTCTGTGAGTGACGAGCATCTCGAGAACTGTGTGTAGCTTCCGCAGACGTTGCTCCTCGCATTCCACCTCCTGGAGCTTCTCTTCAAACCACTAGAAAGGAGAGAGAGGGGGCAGAGAACGAACCCCCCCCCCAACAGGTCATCGTAGGAAGAGAACGGGGATTCAGACAATCCCAGGCAACCCAGTTCAGGGACGCAAGATAACAGAATGGTTTCATAACGTATCAAGAAAGGCCCAGCGGCTTACAATGTCCGATTCGTTCATCTTGATGGTCATTTTGCTGACTGCATCCGTCGCCCTGTTGAACATCTTCAGGAGCCCGGCTCCACTCAAGGTTTGCGTGCCAAAAGCACGTGGCAGCTGAAAAAGAAGTCGGGAAGGAAAATCAACCAGTGTGCGTATATAGTAAATTACCGTATTTTTCAGCATATAAGGCACGCGATTTTGAAGAGACAAATTTTTCAAAAAAGCTTTTTGCACTCTGCACACCTCCCCAAAACCGCGTTCCACAAAAGCGCGGTCGACGAAATCGCGTATGTGACGTCATCACAACGCGACGAAAAAGATCGAAAAATTGAAATAAAAATTAAATTACAGCAAGACGATTCACATAAAGGTAAGCGTTAGGTTAAGGGTTAGGGTTAGGTTTAGAGCGTTAGTGTTACGTTTAGCGTTAGGTTAAGGGTTAGCGTTAGGTTTTTCGTTAGGTTAAGGGTTAGGTTAAGGGTTAGGTTTAGGGTTAGGTTTAGGGTTAGGTTTGGGGGGTTAGGGTAAGGTTTTCGCTTTATTTTTACATTTTTCGATCTTTTTCGTCGCGCTGTGATGACGTCACATACGCGCTTTCGTCGACCGCGATTTTGTCGTCCGCGGTTTTGTGGTGGAACCCCCAAAACGGCCTGTTCTTTTGTCAAAAAAAGAGGCATGCATAGCTTTTATAGAGAGCTCCTGGGGGCTCGGGCGCAAAAATGAGCGAGAATGTGAGCCCGTTTTTCGCTCATTTTTGCCCTCCCCAACCCCCAGGAGTACTCAGTAAAACTGCTAAAGGGTTGTTGTTATGGGGAAAAGAGGAGGAGGAAGGAGTAGTAGATATATTTAAGTTATAGGTGGGAGGGAGAAAAAGGCCAGGTTTTCTCATGCCAGCCCTTCTCAAGCAACCTCTCTCTGTAAAGCAGAGAATTTGAACTGTGGGTCTGGGCAGGAGAGGAGCCGTCTCCCACCACCGTGTCACAATCCCCATCACCCACGGCCTAACACTTGAACGCGGTTCAGCAGAAAGGAACGAAGCAGAACCGGCTGAATCAGCAGAGGCCGTCCGACAGTCCTTGATCCAGCCGACCTGCGTCACTCTTTCCTCACGGCTGGCTTGTTCTGAAAGCCGCTGACATGGCTTTCCACTTCACACACCCCTCTCTCGCCTTTCGCTGAGCCGTCTGTTCCTGAAAACAGGGCCAGGGAGCTCAAGCGCAGCGGAAACCACAACTGCGGGCCAATTTCTCCAAGATGGACCCCATGCCAAGGTCCCCGACAACTCCCGGTCGGTGAACCGGCACCGGTCCGCAGCAGGTCAGAAACTGGGCAGCACAAAACACCAAAGCACCCCTCTTCTAGTCCTCGGGAAAAACCAATCTCCTGTTCTGACGTAGGCTTCCCAAAACCACGAAGCAGATTCCTTGTCCTGACAAAACCCCTTTTTTATGAAGCTTCTGTGAATTCCTCTCATTCGCATCCAGCAAAGCCCCGGCAAACAGTCTTTCAAGGGTGGATTTACAAGCACAGACCTTATCAGGCTTGGAGAGCTGCCAGGCCGATGCCTTCCGAACGCAACGCTGGTACAAGACAATACTTGGGAAGGAATCTCTGAGAGTCACGAACAAATCTTCACACTAATTAAGCGAAGTAATTGTCTCCTGCAAACTCCACTCCCCTTTTGCTCCTCGTTTATTCCCTCTGGGAGGGGCCCTTCATCGTCCACCTGTGGCCTTACTCCCAAGTCAACCCCTGTTCTTTAACTGTTCCCTTTGTCTGGCAACTCTGCGCATGCGCACACTGGGAACAGGCTCCAGCTGTTCATCTGCCTCACTGACGTCTGACTCTGAAGGCAGCTGATAACTGGCATACGGCCCTGGCCCCCTCTCTGCCTCCGACACGGAGCCCTCCTCAGAGCCTTCCCCAGACTCCACGACCGGCCCATGTTCCTCCCCAACCTCCTCACTGTCCGAATCTGCCGCCAGCTCTGCTGGTCACTGGCAGGCCCACATCATCTCCACACAGTCAGTTCCTGGTGCCCAAAAGATTAGGAGCTGCTTGCTCAGGCCATAAAAGCACAGACCCCGGTTATGGCATCAAACCCACCTCATCCTTCTCCAAGAATTCCCGGACATCTGGGTCCTGCAGCATGGTGGGGTGGCTTATGGTTCTTTGAATGTATCTGTGGGATTGGAATGCAGAAGTTCCGTTTTAACTCCGCGAAGAATCATCCCTCCTTTTAAAAGAGAATTTGCAAGGCTGGCTTGTAGGCCGACACCATCCCATCCGTGGATTAGAGGAGGCATGATCACGGGCACAGCCGCCAATCAATACAGGGGCAGGGATGGGGAGGATAACTAAGACACCGTAACTTTAATGGTTGGTTCACGATCAGCTCTGCCCCCTCCCTACATATCATGATTAGGTGTTGGGTCGATTCATCAAACAGATCCTCTCCTCTGGGAATATTAATTCAATATAGCATTATTAAATGGACTGGTGCAGGGGCCTAGAGGCGAAGCTCTCGCCTCGCAGTCAGGAGCCTGTGAGTTCAATCCTAGGTAGAGGCAGATATTTTCTCTCTGGGCACAATGGGGATGTATCTGAACAAAACTCCGCACTGGCAACAGGAAAGGAATCCGGCCATTAAAACATTCGGCTACCTCCATTCGGTAGCCCAGACTCCACCTCACCAGGGATTATGGAGTCGTGAAATGACGAAGATGATAGTATTCTTATTAAATAAGAATAGGAAAGCTTATAACCAGCTTTTGTAAACCCATCATATAGAGGAAAATTTCTGGTTTTCTCCCCTCCTCCCGGTGTCCATCTGGAGTGGATTTGTCATGCTCAATGTTAGATTTATTTGATATTTGGGTCATTTCTGCCCCCCCCCCTTTTTGTACACCATTTCCCCTTCTTTTGTTGCTAGCGTTGGATGTGTGTTTTTGCTTTGCATTTTATTTTCTTGATAAAACAAAACAAATATAAACAAATCTGCCCCCCCCCTGCCTTCAGGTGTGGATGAATTATGAAGGGTTGTATTGGCGCACACCCAGTCCAATTGGTGCTACAATATGCCCCCACACCTGCTCACTATATCATCTTCTTTTAAGCGACTCCATAATCCCTCGCGGGACGGAGTCTGGGCAACTAAATGGAGCTTAGTGTTTACTGGTCAGTTGCCCTCCCTGTCACCAATGCGGAGTTATAACTCGGCAGATATATTCTCATTGTGCCCAGACAGAGAAATATCTGCCTCTGCCTAGGATCGAACTCACAACCTCCTGACTGGGAGGCGAAAGCTCTACCCTCTAGGCCACCACACTAGTCTATCTGCTCTCACTCTATGTACACCAATATTTCTCAACCTTAGCAAGTTTAAGATTGAATGGATGTCAACTCCTAGAATTCCCCAGCCACCTGTGTTCCCTGGGGAATTCTGGGAGTTGATGTCCACCCATCTTAACCTTGCCAAGGTTGAGAAACACACGGATACATTCTTTGGGTACGCCTCCTTGCTCTTTTGAACAAAACATGGGGTACAAATCACCAGAACAAGATGAGGAGATTCAAGTTTGCACTGTGGAATTCACTGGATGATTCCTGGCTTGTTACAGACTAGAAAGCTAAATTGGGGGCAAGAGGCTGACTCTGTAAACTGCTTAAAGAGGGCTGTAAAGCAGGATATAAGTATTTGCTATTGCTAAATGGGGAGGAAGGAAGGGCCATGGTGGCGCAGTGGTTAGAATGCATTATTGCAAGCTCACTCTGCTCACTGCCGGGAGTTCGATCCTGACCAGGTGAAGGTTGACTCAGCCTTCCATCCTTCCAAGGTGAGTAAAAGGACCCAAATTGTTGGGGGGGGGGGAATATACTGATTCTAAAATATACTGACTTGGGATGGACCGACTACCAAGGAATGCCAGAATGGACTGGAAAATCCATAGACATTTTGGGTAGAGGAAATGGCGAAAGCCATTTATGGTGGCTTGAAAACAGGATGGCTGTTGTGGAACTGAGCTATCCTTAAGGGAGGTGTTCTGCCTCCATCGAAACTGGAATTATGAAAAGAAAAATAGGAAGAACTCAACTGGGGTTCCCCTTCTCACTTCCGTATTTGGAGGAGATTAGAAGAGGAAATTCACCCGGATGAATTTGCTCAGACAAGAGTTTCTCCTGGAGTCCATTCCAGACAAAACAATCAGATTTCAGGAACCCGTAGGCCAGGTTCCAGAGAATAATTTCCATTGACTGCTCCCGGGAACAGCCCTACGGAACGCATCTCCGAAGAATTTTGGAAGGACGCATTCTCCTGCGATTCACTCCCCGACGGGTTGAAACGCCAGTGACGTCCTTCACAGGTTGATATCCCTGAAGGCCATCAACAGGAAATATCTGGGGGCGTTTGAGATGCGTTGGATCAGCAAGTTGTGTGAGCCCAGAGAGTTCTTCCTAACAAGGCAAATTTCCCTACCCAGAGTAACAAACCAACTGCACCAACTTGTGGTTGCAACACCCGCCAACGAGGGACGCAAACTCCCAACCTTTCTAAGGCAGCTCTTCGTTTCTCTAAGAATTCTGTGGAGGAAGAGTCTTCTTTTCCAACTTTGACTTTGGTCATCCCTGGGACAAGAGGAAAAAAAAGAAAAGAAAAACAAGGACCAGAGTTAGCTGCATGGCATATACCAGGCGTTTAATTTAGATCAGTGGTCTCCAACCTTGGCAACTTTAAAACTTGTGGACTTCAACTTTAGCTAGCCGAGGAACTCTGGGAGTTGAAGTCCACAAGCCTTAAAGCAGAGCTGGCCGAGGAACTCTGGGAGTTGAAGTCCACAAGCCTTAAAGCAGAGCTGGCTGAGGAACTCTGGGAGTTGAAGTCCACAAGCCTTAAAGCAGAGCTGGCTGAGGAACTCTGGGAGTTGAAGTCCACAAGCCTTAAAGCAGAGCTGGCCGAGGAACTCTGGGAGTTGAAGTCCACAAGCCTTAAAGCAGAGCTGGCTGAGGAACTCTGGGAGTTGAAGTCCACAAGCCTTAAAGCAAAGCTGGCCGAGGAACTCTGGGAGTTGAAGTCCATAAGCCTTAAAGCAGAGCTGGCTGAGGAACTCTGGGAATTGAAGTCCACAAGCCTTCAAGCAGAGCTGGCCGAGGAACTCTGGGAGTTGAAGTCCACAAGCCTTAAAGCAGAGCTGGCTGAGGAACTCTGGGAGTTGAAGTCCACAAGCCTTAAAGCAGAGCTGGCCGAGGAACTCTGGGAGTTGAAGTCCACAAGCCTTAAAGCAAAGCTGGCAGCTGAGGAACTCTGGGAGTTGAAGTCCACAAGCCTTAAAGCAGAGCTGGCTGAGGAACTCTGGGAGTTGAAGTCCACAAACCTTAAAGTTGCCAAGGTTGGAGAGCCCTGATTTAGACATCGCCTTTCAGAGTTTCCCTCCAGACAGATGAGTTTCCAAGGCCCACAGGTCTCATCTCAGCACTAGTAATCCCCAAGTTACTCCGGTATTCAGTAACATGTGAAGCTAGGCCACTATACAGGTGGTCCTTGACCTACGACCATAACTGAGCCCTCGTTTCCATTGTTAAGCAAGGCAGTTGCTAAGTTTCGCCCGCTTTATGACCTTTCTTGCCACAGTTGTTAAGTGAGCCCCCTGCAGTCGTTAAGTTAGTAAAACCCGGAGCGCGAGTGAATCTGGCTTCAACATTGACTGTTTCTCAGTAGGTCGCAAAACGGGATCCCGTGACCCAATGGGACGCTGAAACCGTCATAAATGTGAGTCAGTTGCCAAGCGCCTGAAGTTTTGATCCTGTGGCCATTGCGGACACTGTATGGAAAACAGACCTAAGACATTTTTTTCAATGTCTTTGCAGCTTCGAACCGTCGCTCAACGAAGGGTTATTAAGACAAGATCTACTTGCTAGGTTTGAACTCGGGAGAGGCAATTAAACTGGTTGCTGGCATTCTCACCGATTAAACTCTTCTCAGGGGGAGGGGGAACAATGACCCCGTGCTGGGCGTGTTTTTCCAGAAGCTTCTCGTACAGGCCCAGGAAGTCACTGAATCGTCTCTTCACGGAGAACTGCTGGTTCCTGAACATTGGCAGAGTAGTCTGGGAGACAAAGGAAGAATCCGGTTAGTCAAACAGGAAGCTTGATAGCGATAGCCCTGGGACTTGTATCCCGCTTCACAGTGCTTTTAAAGCCCTCTCTAAGCAGTTTACAGAGTCAGCCTCTTGCCCCTGACAATCTGGGTCCTCATTTGACCCACCCTGGAAGGATGGGAGGCTGAGTCAACCTTGAGCCGCTGAGGATTGAACCTCTGGCTGGCAGAGTTAGCCTGCAATACTGCATTCTAACCACAAGGAAGGAAGGAATAGCATCTAGACTTCTATACCATTTCACAGTGCTTCACAGCCCTCTCTAAGCGGTTTACAGAGTCAGCGTATTTCCCCCCAACAATCCGGAGTCCTCATTTTACCTTCCTCGGAACGGATGGAAGGCTGATTCAACCTTGAGCTGGTCAGGATCGAACTCCTGGCAGTGGGCAGAGTGAGCTTGCAATAATGCATTCTAATCCCTGTGCCACCACGGCTCTTCCTTCCTTCCCTCCCTCCCTCCCTGATTTATAATGTCAGCCTCTTGTCCCCAACAATCTTGGTCCTCATTTTACCCCCCCCTCCCCAGGAGGATGGAAGGCTGAGTCAACCGTGAGCCGGTCAGAATTGAACCTCTGGTTGTGGGCAGTTAGCCTGCAATACTGCATTCTAACCACTAGGAAGGGAGGAAGATAGGTAGCAATAGCACTTAGACTTATATACCACTTAGCAGTGCTTTACAGCCCCCTCTAAGCGGTTTACAGAGTCAGCATATTTGCCACCCAGCAATCTGGATCCTCATTTTACTCAACTCAGAAGGATGGAAGGTTGAGTTAACCTTCAGCTGGTCAGGATCGAACTCCTGGCAATGGGCAGAGTGAGCTTACAATACTGTATTCTAACCACTGCGCCACCATGACCCTTCCTTCCTTCCTTCCTTCCTTCCTTCCTTCCTTCCTTCCTTCCTTCCCATTTAGCAATAGCAAATACTTATATACTGCTTTACAGCCCTCTCTAAGCGGTTTACAGAGCATCTTGCTACCCCAACAATCTGCAACTCAGCTATTGACAAGCAATGCATGATGATATTGCTGTCCCCTGTTTTTTATTCTCTCTCTCTCTCTCTCTCTCAAGGTAGCAAGCCCCTAATCCTCCTGCCTCTTTCCCCCCTTCCCAGAACCCCGTGGAGTAGACTCGCTGGAGAGAAGAGGACTGGCTCGAAGTATAACTTGATGCATTTAATTTTTTTTTAAAAAAAAAGAAGGAGAGAGGGAAAACGATGCTAGTGGAGGAAGTTTCTGCACTCCCGAAGAGACCAAACGCCACCAGGATAAAAGAGGCTCTTGTGTAGCCAAGCACCGTGTGGCTCCCCTTTCGGCAAGCTTGCCAATTCATATCGTGGGATAAGTGGTTTTTTTGGGACAGTCTCCTCTCCGTTTCAAAAGTAGCTGGCCGTGAAGCGCGGAAAAGGATTTTGACGCAACTGGCCGAGAGGACACGCTGACCCAGTTATGAGGATATTTGGAAGGTGCACAAGGTGGGGTGTTTTTTTTTTGCCAGCTGGCAAAAGGCAACAAATCGGAAACCGAAGCTATCCACCACGCTGCCAAGACACGGCAGGTCAACCAAAGGAAGGCGTAATTGAGGGACAGCTGGGGTCAGTTGGAAGGACTGGAATCAGATGCGCCGGGGAACTTTTGAAATGTGGATGGGAAAGGTTTGGTCCCTCCCAGACCTGAGCCAACTGCTTCTTGTTAAACTCGCCCCACCTGCCTATCTCTCTCTCTCTCTCTCTCCCCATCTCTGCATTTTTGGCATCAAAATAGGTAGGCTGAAGCCACCTATTCTACAGGGAATTTTTTTTTTTATTTCCCCAGAGCTGCAAACTCTCCTTGTCTGGCATTTAGGAGCTAGTGGGAAAATAAAAGAATTAAAACAAAGCCTCCCAACCTTAAAAAAGGAAAGAAAGAAAGAAACAGGGTGTTTCTGGCCCTTTTGTCTACATTCCCTCCAAATAATGTGTCCTGGAAGCCTTTCATCTCAGAGGCTTTCCAAAGTCGCCATTCAAATGGGAGGAGGGGGAGGAGAGAGGAGGAGGAGAAGGAATAAGGAGGAGGAGGAGAGGAATGGAGATGGGAGGAGGAGGAGGAAGGAGGAAGGGAGAAGAGAGGAGGAGGGAGAGAAGGAAGGAGGAGGAGGAAAAGAGAAATGGAGATGAGAGGAGGAGGAGGAAGAAGGAAGGGAGGAGAGAGGAGGAGGGAGAGAAGAGAAGGAAGGAGGAGGAGGAGAAGAGGGAGAAGAGAGGAGGAGGAGGAAGAAGGAAGGAGAGAAGAGGAGGAGAAGGAATAAGGAGGGGGAGAAGAGGAATGGAGATGAGGAGGAAGAAGGAAGGAAAAGAGAAATGGAGATGAGAGGAGGAGGAAGGAAGGAAGGAAAAGAGAAATGGAGATGAGAGGAGGAGGAGGAAGAAGGAAGGGAGGAGAGAGGAGGAGGGAGAGAAGAGAAGGAAGGAGGAGGAGGAGAAGAGGGAGAAGAGAGGAGGAGGAGGAAGAAGGAAGGAGAGAAGAGGGAGAGAAGAGAAGGAGGAGGAGGAGAAGAGAAATGGAGATGAGAGGAGGAGGAGGAAGAAGGAAGGGAGGAGAGAGGAGGAGGGGGAGAAGAGAAGGAAGGAGAAGAGGGAGAAGAGAGGAGGAGGAGGAGGAAGGAAGGAGAGAAGAGGAGGAGAAGGAATAAGGAGGAGGAGGAGAGGAATGGAGATGAGAGGAGGAGGAAGAAGAAGGAAGGGAGGAGAGAGGAGGAGGGAGAGAAGAGAAGGAAGGAGGAGGAGGAGAAGAGGAAGGGAGAAAAGAGGAGGAAGAAGGGAGGAGAGAGGAGGAGAGAAGGAAGGAGGAGGAGAAAAAGAGGAAGGAAGGGAGGAGGAGGGAGGGAGGAGAGAGGAGGAGGAGAAGGAAGGAGGAGGAGGAAGAGAAGGAGGACTATAGGATCCTTGGTGCTCTCAAAGCTCGGTTGTTTTCGTGCAGATGTTTCGTTACCCTTCAAGGAAACATTATCTGTGCCAGAAGGGAGTGGGGTTTGTGGCAAGGAGGAGGGAGAGAGAGAGAGAGGGAAGAGGAGGAGGAAACGAACAGATGAGGTTATTGTTCCAACTGTTCCTCCACACCATCCCTGGGGTGGCTTTGCTAAGAGATGATCAGAAACCACCTGCGGCTTTGGAGAACCTGCTTGAGCCCCTTTCAAAAGGGGGAAAAAAAAAAAGACGAGAGAGTTCCTGCTTTGAACACCACCAAGTCCTGGAGACAAAAGCCTCAACACACAGAGCTTCCCACGCAGAGAGACCAGGAAATGACTGGAAAGCTGAACCCCAGCTTGGAGCCTTTTGGACAGGTGGCGCACGAAGAAGTTCATTTAGAAAAACAAGTTGCCTGGCAGAGTTTAAACGCCTGGTGCCACCGTGAGGCCATCAAAATTGCTGTTTTTAAAGAGAGACAGGAGTTCAGATGGAGAATTATCCTGCAAGAACTGGCTGGAAATTGAAGGTGCGAGAGACACCCTGGATTTTCTCACCAACCTCTCTACTCACATTCCCCTTCTCCAACCTCGGACTCCCACGATTCCTTGGATCATTTGAAGTCTCGGAGGTTCACACATTATCCATCAGACCATCTCCTGCATTTTCTCCACCTCGTGCAATTCTAAAGTAGCCACTGACTCTTAGAGAGGGCTGTAAAGCACTGTAAAGTGGTATATAAGTCTATTGCTAAATGCTATTGCTAACTTTGGAAGAACAAAAAAGAAATCTAAATTCAAAGGGGAAAACGGGCATAAAATAATTACTCAGCCTACAAGACAAAAAGCAAGAAAAAAAAAACCAACTTTCCTCCATTTCATCAAGCATGTCATTAAAAAAAAAAAAATTCCTCATCCTTAAAATAATGTTTCCCCGACAGTGGGGATTCCTAGGAGCGTCGATTTCAACTCCCAGGATTCTCATCGATGGGGATGCTGGCGGTGGAATTCTGGGAGTTGAAGGCCACACTCCTTGAAATTCCCAAGATTAGAAAACTCTTTTAAGTGGGCCTGATGCCTTGGCAGCAACGGGGAAGAAGAAATAAGAGCTGGCGTACCTGGGTGGACACTTTGTAAGCGACGTAGGCATTCATTCCGTCTCCTGCAGGAACAAAAAAGAGGAAAATTGAGACTCTGATAGCTTCAGCAAGCTGTAAATAACCAGGACAATTAGTAATTTGGGGTTAACGTACTTCCTCTATGGGCATCGTGTCAGCACAGAGGAATCCATTGTCAAGGACAATCCGCCGATCTTTTCCGCTAACAACCTGGGACTTCTAAAACGCTTCAACTTACCCTATTTTTTGGACTATAAGATGCACCAGAGTATAAGATGCACCAGAGTATAAAACGAACCATGATTTTGAAGAGATAAATTTTAAAAAAAAGTTTTTGCACTCTGCAGGCCTCCCAAACCCTCTGCACACCTCGGTTTTTTTTTGCAAAAAAAAGGGAGGGGGAATGCAGAGGCTTTGGGAGGCTTGTAGAGTGTTCCTGGGGTCTGGGGGGTCCATTTTTTGCTTGGTTTTGCCCTTCCTAGCCCTCAGGAGCACTTTGCAAGCCTCCCAAACCCTCTGCACGTCCATTTTTGCAAAGGGGACGGGGTTCCAGTAGGCCAAAAATGCTGCATTCAGTGTATAAGACGCACCCAGATTTTGACCCTCTTTTTTGAGGCAAAAAGGTGAGAGTTACACTCTGAAAAATACGGCAAATATGGGTTTCCGGCGCTCCAGCATGCATGAGGATTAGGTGCCGTGCACGAGCATGCGAACCAGCCAGCTGGTCTTCGGTTCCTGGCACTCTAGCACATGCGCATGTTCCAGTTGGGGCATTCAGTACCCAAAAAGTTTGCCATCACTGGAGTAGAGTCCCCCCAGAGGTGGGTTTCTACCAGTTCGCACCTATTCGGTAGAACCAGTTCGTCAAATCTACTGAACCGGTTAGAAGAGGTTCCACCAGTGGACCCGGAAAGCAGGCCACACCTACAGAAGAGGTTCCAAACTTTTTTGAAACCCACCACTGGTCCTTGGATATGATTATTCTACACTATCATGCTCCTATTTATAAAACTCAGTGCCTCTGTGAAAGGTAAGGATGACTACTGCGTTTGTGGTGCAATCAGAACATTGCGTGTGTTGAAGTTGTTTTAACGCAAACCAAAGATGCCTTTTAAAAAACAAGTTTACATCCTATTCTTATGCATGCCAGTGCTGTGTGTGAGGTAATTTAAGGTGGTTCTGACAAGTGTCGTCGGCATCTTCATATCCGGTCACATGGGTGGCAAGCCACACCCATCCGGTCATATGGGTGGCAAGCCACTCCCACAAAGGAGGCCACACCCACAGAGTAGGTTCGAACAATTTTTGAAACCCACCACTGAGTTCCCCCCCCCCTCCATTCTTTCCCAGGGTAGAAAAACCATCTTATTTAGACGCCAAACCTCGCTTCCTTTCAAAACAGGAGCATTCTCTAATGCCGAATTCTCCCTCTATCAATCTTCCACCATGGCCAACCGAGCAAGGGCAACTCATTCCTTGCTTCAGCAGACATTAAAAATATATATATATATAAATAAAACAAAAGCGGCTCCGAACTTCGAGCGACTGGTGGATCGATCCAGAGCTTCAGTGAAACGGAGATCATACCGAGCCACCCCGAGCTCCGCTTCCTACAAATATCAGCCTGGTGCAACAATTAAGGGCTTGTGGCATTCCTGTGGTGGAGGGAGACTTTGCACATCTGCCCCCTGCTGAACAATGAAGTGGCTGTTTAGACAACTAAAGCAGCTGAAGGAAAGAAGAAAAAAAATAATAAAACACACACACACACACACACACACAGAGCATGCAGAAAGAGGAAGGGGGTTGAGAGCTGGCCAAGCAATCCCTTTGGAGCAGATGGATTTCGTTCGAGACAGCCACAAGCCTAAAGCAGAGAGGAGCATATTCCCCAAGCCCTGAGTTTCCCTGACATAACCCTGCTATCCACAGATACCTGTTTATGCAGATACCTGTTTATGCAGCTGCCCCGCAAGTTGCACCGAGTGCAATCAGGTTTTGCAGCTTCTGCCTCTTCAAGGACAATATACAGAGAGTGTTCTGACCTAGGCTTCCCCAAAGAGCACGAGGCAGAGTCCGGGTCCCAACAAAACCCCTTTACTGAACGAATGTGAATTCCCCACATTCAGCAAAAGCCTGGTAGACAGTCTTTCAAAGGAGTATTTATGACTACAGACCTTATCTAGCTTGGAAAGCTGCCATGTAAATATTGTCCAAATGAGCAAGGAAAGGCCGGGCACAGAGTCTCTGAGATTCACGGACAGATCTTCACACTCCTGAAGCGAATCCAATGACCGAAGGAACGAATTGTTTCCTGCAAAAGCCCACTCCCCTTTCGCTCCTCTTTTATGTCCTATGGGAGGGGCCAATCACCTTCCACCTGTGACTTTACTCCCAAGTCGACCCTGATTTCTGAGTTGTTCTTTTCTTCTGGCATCTCTGCGCATGGGCACACTAGGAACAGGCTCCAGCTGTTCCTCTGCCTCACTGCTGTCTAGCAACCGTAGGCACCTGATCACTGCCAGACGGTCTCAGCTCTATCTCTGCCTCCGACGCAGAGCCTCGTCCGAGCCTTCCCCAGCCTCCAGGATTGGCCCATGCTCCTCCCCAACCTCCTCCCTGTCCAACTCTGCTGCCAGCTCTATAAGGTCCTTCCAACTCTGTTAATCCGTTATGTACTTACCGACAAAGAAATAAAGGGGGACTAGTACAGATCTGTTCCAAACTATTTAGCTCTCATCAGCTAGCCGTACCCTTTCTGGGATTCAAATACGGGCTACTTACATATATTAGATAGATGTATTAACCTCTAAGCCACAGGCTCTCCTCGCTTTGTTGGCTATACCAGGGGAGAGATTAAGTGGGAGCATACGGCTTCCTTTTTTACCTTTCAACCCCAATCCAGGGACCTTCGCAGGCAGTTGCTTTCGTGACAAACTATTTTTTGTGTGTTGAATTTATATTTATCAACAAAGAAACAAAGGGAGACTATTTTGCTCTCATCAGCTAGCCATAACTTTCTGGGATTCGAACCTGGGCTACTTACATATTAGGTATTAACCTCTAAGCCAAAGGCTATCCTCACTTTGTCAGCTATACCAGGGGAGAGATTAAGTGTTTTTTTCTGGTGGGACCAGTCTATCAGGGCAATTTGGTCTACCCAAATATGGGACGGAGCACACAGCTTCCACTTTCAGCCCCAACCCAGGAGCCTTCTCAGGCAGTCGCTTTCGGGACAAACTATTTTTTTGTAACCAACTGATACACTTTCTACAGTATGTAAAAAAGGAAGATTTTATGTGTTGTGTTTGTTTTGAAAATAAAAAAAAAACTTTAATTAAAAAAAGCAATGCTGAAGTCAGAAGGTGGATACAGTGAATTTAGTGAACGGCTGCACGTCCAACAGGGTTTAACCCTACACGTTCCTGTCAAACTTTTCCCGTTTCACGGGGACTCACCAATTTTCTCGGGATCACTCACTCCCACGGAAAGTTCAAATTGATCCTCTTGCTCTTCCTCTTCCAGCTAGGTAGGGAAGGAAGGAGAGATTACACGGACGTCGGAAACTTTTCTTGGGCCTTAAGGTAGGTGCGAAGCAGAGGAAATCAGGGGCCAAGGCGGCTCAAATGAATACAGGCATATGGCATGGTAACGCTCTCCGCAAGAATCTCAACTACTAACGGTTCAAAGCAGATAGGCGGGAGATAAAGAGTCAACACAATTCAAGATGGACTGGACTTAGATCTCTGGCGGGCATCAAGGGACTTGAGACTCCCAAGTGGAATTCTCGCCTGAACTACTGCAACGCTCTCTACATGGGGCTGCCCTTGAAGAGCACCCGGAGGCTTCAGCTGGTCCAGAATGCGGCCGCATGGGTTATCATGGGGGTACCTAGGTGCTCCCATGTTACGCCCCTTTTAGGTGGCCTGCACTGATTGCTGCTTGTTTTCCGGGTGCGATTCAAGGTACTAATTATGACCTTTAAAGCGCTCCATGGCTTAGGCCCAGGGTACCTGCGAGACCACCTACTGCCACCGGTAGCCTCCGTCCAGTGCGATCCCACAGAGTTGGCCTCCTCAGGGTGCGTCGGCCAGACAGTGTCGGCCAGTGACCCCCAGGGGGAGAGCCTTCTCTGGGGGAGCGCCATCCCTCTGGAAAGAGCTGCCCCCGGAGCTTCGCATAATCCTTCTGACACGCCCTAAAAAGTTGGTTTTTCCAGCAAGCCGGCCTGGCCTGAACAGAATAAAATGATTAAGTTAATTGTTAATTTTAATCTAATTTTTAAAATGTTTTGTTAATATTAATTGGGTTTGTTTTTGGATACTCTTATCTAATTTCCTTTTTAACTTTTGTAATATGTGTTTTTTTAATGTTGTACGCCGCCCTGAGTTCTTTGGGAGAAGGGCGGCAGATAAATCCAATAAACAAACAAGCAATTCTTATTAGAAATAAAATATAACAGAGAAAACTATTGGTATGAAAATATAAAGTTGGGATGGCTGAAATGCCGCCCCGAGAACCCATCAGAGAAAGTAAATGAGCAGGAGCAACAACGGAAGGGAGGAAGGATGAGGAGGGGGAAGGAAGAAAGGAAGGGTAAAGCAGGGGGAGTAAGCGAGGGGAATTAAAGAGTAGGAGAGAGGGTAAGAAGGGGGAGAAGAGAGGAGGAGGAGGGAAGAGAGGGGAAGAAGAAAAGAGGAAGGAGAGGAGGATAGAAGACGGAGAAGAACGAGGCATGGGGGACGGAGGCAAGAAAGTGACCCAAATTGTATTCTATATATTTGTAAGAAAATAATGATAAATATTAAGGATGATCAATGTTAAATAGCAATTATAAGAATGTATATTTGTGAATGAATTTGACAGAGAAGGAAGGCAGGTGGAGACCATGTCAGAGAGCTCAGCTCTCTCCAGCTTTCTTTTCACTGTCCTTTGGGAAGCATCTTGAGAGACCGCCTGCTGTCAATCACCTCCAATAGACCGATCAGATCCCACAGATTAGGCCTCCTCCGAATTCCACCCGCCGGCCAGTGTCGACTGGCGACTACCCGGAGGAGAGCCTTCTCTGTGGCTGCTCCGACCCTCTGGAACGAGCTCCCTGTGGAGATTCGAACCCTCACCATCCTCCAGGCCTTCCGCAAAGCCCTTAAAACCTGGCTGTTCCGACAGGCCTGGGGCTAAAGAGCTTTTGCCCCCCTTCTCGAATGGTATGGTTGTTGTGCGTTTTTTAAATTTTGTATTGTTATGTCTTGTCTTTTTTATCCCCGTCTGTACCTCCTTCCCTGATTGAATTGTGAGCCGCCCTGAGTCCCCTTCGGGGGGGGGGGGGGAGGGCGGCATATAAATGTAATCAATCAATCAATCAATCAATCATCTTAGCTGCTGGCTCTTTAAAAAAAAAAGCATTTGTAGTGCTTTTGTGTGAGTGTGTTACATTCACACACTGGTTTTCCTAGCAATTATATCCTGAAAGCTAGAAGATAAACAGAGCTGCAAAGCATAAATAAATAATATTTCACCTTTGCTCGGACCGGAGCTTATATAGCAAGCTCCAGGGGCAAAAGTCAATAATTGGAATGGGGGGGACAGACGGACGGGGGACAAGAGTCTGCTCTACGGCCAAAAGTTCAGGGTTTCTTTTAACAGTCGTGCTAGAAGGTGGGAAAGATATGAAGCCCTGAACACTGTGGAACAGCCAATGTCCTCAACCTGCCTTTCTTCCCATTGAGAGAGCATCGGCCCCTTCCTCTAGGAATAAAAGGAAGGGAGATAACCAGAGGTGGTATTCGGCCGGTTTGGACTGCTTCGTCCGAACTGGTAGTGGAAACTAGCAATAGCAGTTAGACTTATATACCGCTTCATAGGGCTTTTCAGCCCTCTCTAAGCGGTTTACAGAGTCAGCATATCGCCCCCACAGTCTGGGTCCTCATTTCACCCACCTCGGAAGGATGGAAGGCTGAGTCAACCCTGAGCCGGTGAGATTTGAACAGCCGAACTGCTGAACTGCAGTCAGCTGAAGTAGCCTGCAGTGCTGCATTTAACCACTGCGCCACCTCGGCTCCTGCAGGTAGGCCCTATGCCGTCCCGTTTAGGCACGTTTTGAAGCCAAAACTCATGCACGGAGGTTCTGAGTGCATGTGCCCAGGAGGTGTGTGTGCTCACATTTGCGAACCGGTAGGGAAGGGGGGCTCAGCGGTTAAGACGCTGAGCATGTCGATCAGAAAGGTGGGGCAGTTCGGCGGTTTGAATCTCTAGCGCCAGCTTCTGCCAACCGAGCAGTTCGAAAGCACGTAAAAAGTGCAAGTAGAAAAATAGGAACCACCTTTGGTGGGAAGGTAACAGTGTTCAGTGTGCCTTTTAGCGTTTAGTCATATCGGCCACATGACCACGGAGGCGTCTTCGGGCAGCGCTGGCTCTTCGGCTTTGAAACGGAGATGAGCACCTCCCCCTAGAGTCAGGAATGACTAGCACATATGTGCAAAGGGAACCTTTACCTTTAGGGAAGGTAAGTGAATACCACCTCTAGTGACAACCAATAAATCTAGCTTTATTATTTTAGGGAGAGAAGAGACTTTTATTGCTGGACTGGGACTTCCCGGAGGACAGGGCTGGTATGGAGAAGGACCCTGCCGGCACCTCATTGTTGTGCCACGCGCTGGGAATGAAAGGAGACGGAGGGAGGGCTCCTTCCCTATTACACAAGACACAGCTGAACATACAAGTAGCTACACCGAGTAGATAATTAGCCAAACACACAAGTGCCTACCTCCTCTTCGGTTTTGGACTGCGGTTTAGAAGAGGAAGGAGTTGGTTTTTCCAGAGAGGGGACAGGGCTGAGCACTGGCGTTGTCTCCTTCTTTGGATTGTTTTGGGTATTATCCAGGGACAATTCGACAGTGGCATCTGTAAAAGGACAAATTGATTTAAACAAAAAAAGCCATTGATGAAATTCCCTCTCTGTAGAATTTCATCCCAGAGTTGAGTCACTTCTTGACTTCTAGGAACAGGAAAGATATTCCTGGCAGAATCACATCACTAAGTTGAATCATTTTGTCAGGATTCCAAACAGCATCCAAAAGTAAAATCAGAGTCCAAGGCAAAGTATTGCTCAAAGTCCCAATTTATGAAGAGAGCCACGTTGGCACATCTGGGGAAACCCGAATCTGGAAGCTTCCCCGGTTTTCCCCACCCAGTTGAAAGTTCAAGATCTTGCCCACCACACCCACGAGCCCATCACATGGTCCAATCTCCCACTGCCACGCCGGCAGCTTCCACCCATCCAGTTCCCGTCAGGTGCAGAGAGAAAGGATGACCTTGGCTTTCTAGAAAGAATGTTGTTATGGCTACATAGCATCTAAACTCCGTACAATCCCACCTCTCGTTTCCCCACAATAGAAAAAGGCATAGTCGAATAATAGACAGTGTGGCAGGCCTGAGAGCCGCAAGAAAGCTGATTGTCAAGAAACTGACAATCAAATCAAATCAAATCCAAGAAGATATATCACAAAGCTACTTGATCTGGGCCACCGTCACCCTTACTTGATGGCTCTTTGACATCTTTTATCTTTCCTTTTTTATTGATTTGATTGTAGGGTCTCCGATTGCTGTTAGCCGCTCAGAGCCATCCCGAGTTGGGCAAAACAAAATTATCCGCCTCTTTCCACCACTACCAACCTGCAAATAGATCCAGATTGTCTTGTTCTTCCTGGATGCCATTGGTCTTTAAGCTGTTCTCCAGCGTCACTGGCGATTCCTTCTTGGGGAACTCTGGCTTGCTCTATTAGGATAGAGAAGTGCCCCTTAGTCCAAGTTGCAGAATTAAATCTGGTTAGTAACACGCAAGCAGAAAGACCTAGCTAAAGAGTTTTTGCAGTCCTGGCCTACAGAGGTCATCCTCGACTTACAAGTGTTCAATTAGTGACCGTTACGAGACTAAAAACAGCACTGGGGGGAAAAAAGGTGACTTATTACTGTTTTTGTTTGCACTTACAACCCTATGGTCACGTGAATCAAAATTTGGGCGCTTGGCAACTGGCATGTATTTATGTCGGTTGCAAAGTCCCGGGGTCATGTGATTTCCCCTTTGGCGACCTTCGGACCAGCAAAGTCGATAGGGAAGCCAGATGCGTTGTACAACTGTGTTATTAACTCAACAACTGCAATGCTCCACTTAACAACTGTGACAAGGCAAAGGTAAGACTCGCACATCTGTGCTAGTTGTTCCTGACTCTAGGGGGTTTGCAGAGTGCAAAACCTTTCCCCCCACTTTTGGAAAGCTGTTTTGTTAGAGTGGTTGATGAGTTTTAGGTGCTACAGGTTGTCAGTGATTTCCTTCTCCAGCACATGGATAAATACACCTGGAAACATCTACCTACCTACCTATTCTCTCTCCTTCTCTGCCTACTGTATTTCTCTCTCTTTCTCTCCCTCTCTATCCCTCTACCTACCTACCTACTACTTACTGTATTTCTCTCTCTCTTCCTTCATCTACCTCCCTCCCTTCCTACTCTTTCTCTCTCTCCCTACCTACTGTATTTCTCTCTCTCTCCCTCCCTACCTACTGTTTTTCTCTCTCTCTCTTTCTCTCCCTCTCTATCCCTCTATCTACCTTTTTTTTAAAAATATGCCTCTTCAAAACCTGGGTGGGTCTTATACTCCGGTGCGTCTTATACTCCGAAAAATACGGTAAATTAACAATGTCTTTTCCAAGGCTGCTTTGTCAAACAAGCACATGGTTTATAAAGGCTCCCTGCTTCTTCTTCTTCCTCCTCCTCCCCACTTTGGTATCTGGAGACACCTTGACACTGTCTGCCTCGCTGAGCAAGAGGGCATTTGCCCAAAGACAATAGCTCTCTGAACAGGGTGACGGCTCCTAGAGGTGCCAGAGACGCAACTGTGGGTGCTAAAACTCAGGGCTTTGTGTGCGCCGAACAAGTGGTTTTAAAATAAATGTGGGTTTTGGAAGTCCCCCTGCTGCAGGTGACACCTGAGGAAGTTCTTAGCCCTGTTTTGTCCCAGGCTTCCCCGAGAAAGCATAAATCACAATCTTGGTCCCCCAAACCCTCTTTTATTTACATGGCTGTGAATGATGGTATTCACAGCCCGTAAGGCTTCACCAACAGTCTGTGAAGATTCCGACAGATGTCTGCTTGAATTGCCACAGTCTTTCAGGCGAATGTTGATAAACAGCCACCTTTATATCCCTTAAAATGCTGCCAGAGACCTAATGGCCAAATGCAGAGCAAGGCCAAACTTAGCACCGAGTCAAACAGAACTTTTCAAAGCTTGAACCGAACAGATGAACTAATTGTTTCTTGCAAAAGCTCACGTCCCATTCACTCCCCTTTCTATGTCTTATGGGAGGGGCCAATCATCTCCAAGCCTTACTCCCAAGTCGACCATGTTTTCTTAATTGTTCTTGCCTTCTGGCAGCTCTGCACATGCGCACACTGGGAACAGGCTCCCACTGTTCTTCTGCCTTGATGATGTCAGACACCGGAGGCTCTACCAGATGGCCTTGGCCCCCTCTCTGCCTCCGACACAGAGCATTCATCCGAGCCTTCCCCAGGCTCCAGGACTGATTCATGTTCCTCCCCAACCTCCTCACTGTACGAACCTGCTGCCGGCTGGTGGGCCACAAGAAGCCCTTGAAGTTGCAGGTCAAAGTAACTTGCCTGTTTGTCTGAACCCGTGAGAATCCAGACAGCTTTTCTTATCCTTTGGAATGACCTTTCTGCAAACACGAAAAGCTTTTCGGCATTTCTCACAATGTAAGGTGGGCCAGGAGTGTTGAGCTATTATGCAAACCCTCGTTCTGCGACACCGCAGGAGGAAAGCAGAGTTAAGTCTGAGAGTATTTTCTTTTTTTTTCATTTAAAGCTTTTTCCAGAGCCGCAGTTCACTTCCCCAGATTTGCAGAGGGTTTAAACCGAGAGCTGCAACGGTTCAGGAAAGTTTTTGAATACAATTTGTCAGTCAGGGAAAGTGCCGGCGGCCTCCTCATTCTTTCCTAGCCCTAACCTTTGGCAAAAACAGAAGTTTCATTGTGCTGGTCGATTTCTGACTTTTGCGTTTTATCATGCTGCTCTGCCACCAAATAAAGATGTGTTCTTTCTGTTCTAGTTTTACGACCGCTTTTCCAGGAACTCTGCATTCCACAATACGGTTTCAAAAGGGTGAATTCTTTTACTTCCAAGGGTTTGTTTTCTGTTAGACCCCCACCAGCGCCGTTAGCATTTTCACAAAAGAGTCCAAAGCATGCTGACCCACGATGGGAGGTGCTTCCCACATTTTAGGCTTTTCCTGCTGAAAAGTTGTGCAACTGCAAGCTGCTTGCGTTGCACATGGGCCTAACTCTTCCCTACCCCACCCTCAGAAACTAAATGCCAAATTTTGGTTTCTTTTCCGCAAGACGTTTCGCTCCATCTGTATTCCTTTTGTGTGTGTGTGTGTGTGTGTGTGTGTGTGTGTGTGTGCACTTATTGCATAAATTTGCCTACATTCAGCATTTTCCCTTGGAACAAGGGTGGGGCCCGGCCTCAAAACCCCTGACTTTTTTTTTCTCCTTTGACAATCAGTTAACTCTTTCTGGATTTTTGTAGCGCAAGAAGGCCCAGTCTCTATATATTCTCCTTGCCTTGAAATTCACTTAAAGATTTTTGTTGTTGTTTTGAAGCAGAGGTTGAGACATAACTGTTGTATCAAAACTGCATTTAAAGGACCTTTGCATGAATTTATCACACCCCAGGATTGCTGTCAAAAGGGACAGGACCACAGAAACTTCACTTCCATTCAGATAAGTTTTCCAGCCATAAGGGTAATTTTTATTAGTGCTGACAGTTTAACGGCACATGCTATTATCTTTATCTATCATCTATCTATCTGTCTGTCTGTGTCTGTTTGTCTGTCTATCTATCTTTCAATCTATCTATCTGTCTGTCTGTCTATCTTTCAATCTATCTTTCAATCTATCTTTCAATCTATCTATCTTTCAATCTATCTATCTTTCAATCTATCTATCTTTCAATCTTTCTATCTATCTATCTATCTATCATCTATCTATCTATCTATCTATCTATCTATCTATCTATCTATCTATCATCTATCTATCTATCTATCTATCATCTATTCTTATATTTTTATTTTATATATAAAAGGCTGTGTGTGTGTGTGTGTGTGTGTGTGTGTGTGTGTGTGTGTGTTCCAGCATAACTCTGGAGCGCCTCAAGCAATTTCAATCAAACTTGGTACACAGGTGACTTACCCTCTGGAGAAAAATACTCTGTGTGTGTGTGTGTGGGGGGGGTAAGACACTCCTAACACCCCTGGGGGGGGGGGTGTTCTGTTAAGATGCAGCCTGTTGTGCCTTTCAATGGATTCTACTGTACTGCCGTAAAATGGATTTGCACAGTGCAGTTGCCATGGTAACGGCTCCACAGTACTCCACAAGGGGGCTCCCTCTTGCAAGGGGGAAAATCCAACATTAGAAAGTATATTTGGTCTGGACATTTTCCCTTTATAAATACCCGGGCAATGCCAGGCTATTGGCTAGGAACTTTATAATCCACAAGATTATAAAATTAGCATCGTTACCGCTGGGAAATCTTCAGAATTACTAAAAGATTACTAAAAGAGGTTAAGATACCAATTAGCGTGTATTCCATAAGCCGTTTATACATCTATGATACAAATGCAGCTAAAAAGAAAACCAACAGAACTTAAAAGACAAGCACAACAAAATTCCAAGACATTACCTTATTTTTTTAAAAAATGGTAAGCTACCCAGGAGTTTATCAATTTTAAATACATGCTGTGTATTTGTGGCATAGATTTTAAATACTGGACTAGGATTGGGGGGGACCCAGGATAAATGTTATCACCCCCCCCTCCCAAATCCCATTTATGACTCTGGCCTTCTCTCAGCCCAGCCTATCTTTTAGGGTTACCGCTGCGAGGATAAAATGGGAGGCAGGAACGTTGTGGATGCCACCTTGAACCCCTGACCAAAAGGCGAGATAGGACTCTAACAAATAAATGGCTAAATATTTGCACGACTTTAGAAGAAAACCAAAATTGTTGGCCTCGCCTGATTTAAAAAGTTTTAAGCAGAATCCGATCCGGTTGCTTACAGGGATGGGAGACCACTAAGGAATCCCAGGCCCGTTAGGCTAGATTTGGAAATCCCGACAAGACGACTTTCCCTTTCCAGGATTTAAGTCTTTGTGTGAATGGAATTCGCTGGAAGCTCAGCCAAGCAAGATAATAACGGACAGCTCTACAAAGGGATTTGAAAGCTAGTAAGGACCACCCAGGTTGGTTCCCACTGAATGGTTAAGATTAAAAGTCCCTTTGCAAGAGGAAGCAAATCAACACAAGGCAATGGACGGGGTGCAGAGCCAGAGAGAGGATGGGGACAACGCTTCTTGTTGCAAAACAAGCAGGGTTTTCAACCCTAAACTCCAACAACCAGGATTTCTTCTCCCTACAAACAAACCACTTTTGCAACTTTTTCATTTTGCAAAACAAGCCCATGATGGAGCTTTACAAAGAGGTTTCCTGGGGCAGAACAACAAAGCGGTGCTCCTTAAGCAGTAACGGGCGGGGGGATGCCCAGATTGCACCCCCAGGGACAGACACAGAGAGCCGGGGAGAGGCCGGACTCCCACTCCCATCATCCTGGGCCAAGTCCTTCCACCACCACCGCCCCTGAAGGGCGCCTGGTTGCAAAAGGCACCCCTTCCCCTCTTTCCATCCAGGCCAACACCCCCCACTCCTTCCCAAGGAACCGAGGAAGGGAAGCGGCTCCCCACCCACCCCAAAACAACCCCCTCCCCAAATCGAGGAAGGGAAGCGGTTCCCCCCACCCAAAATCGAAGAAGGGAAGCGGCTCTTCCCACCCCCAAAACAACCCCCCCCAAAAAAAACTCCTCTGGGGCTTCCCGGGGTGCAAATCTCGGGTGGGGAAGGGGGTCCCTCTGCGGGTGGGTGGGAGGGAGTGGGGGGGGGAAGCGACTTTGCTTCAAGCTTGCCATAGTTTGGTTGCACTTGGAGGGAGGGGGAGGGTTCGAGATCAACCTCATTATCTGCAGGGGAGGCCGGGGCTGCAAGGGCCCGGCTGGGGATGATGGGAGCTGTAGTCTTCCCAAGCACACAGACACACACACACACACACACACACAGAGATCCTGGGAGAGCAACCCAGGGGAAACTTTCCCAAGCTGCAGGAGGGAGCCGGGTGTGTGTGTGTGTGTGTGTGTGTTTGGGGGGGGGGGGCTCCCATCTTTTGCACGGGTTGCACCCCCAGGGACAGACACAGAGAGCCGGGGAGAGGCCGGACTCCCACTCCCATCATCCTGGGCCAAGTCCTTCCACCACCACCGCCCCTGAAGGGCGCCTGGTTGCAAAAGGCACCCCTTCCCCTCTTTCCATCCAGGCCAACACCCCCCCCTCCTTCCCAAGGAACCGAGGAAGGGAAGCGGCTGCCCCCCACCCCCAAAATAACCCCCCCCAAAACTCCTCTGGGGTGCAAACCTCGGGTGGGGAAGGGGGTCCCTCTGCGGGTGGGAGTGGGGGGAGAAGCGACTTTGCTCCAAGCTTGCCATAGTTTGGTTGCACTTGGAGGGAGGGGGAGGGTTCGAGATCAACCTCATTATCTGCAGGGGAGGCCGGGGCTGCAAAGGCCCGGCTGGGGATGATGGGAGCTGTAGTCTTCACACACACACACACACACACACATCCTGGGAGAGCAACCCAGGGGAAACTTTCCCAGGCTGCAGGAGGGAGCCGGGTGTGTGTGTGTGTTTGGGGGGGGGGGGCTCCCATCTTTTGCACGGCTCACCACGACCCCCCCCTCTCCACGCAAAAACGCCTGGGCAACCCCACCCCACTCCCTTCCCGGGCACTCACGGCGTTGCCGGTGAAGATGTCCTCCCCGTCCGAGTCGCTGTCCGGCTGGGGATCTCCGGGACTCGCCTCGGCCGCCTCCGCCTCCACCGGGAAGGGCGGGGGCAGCCGGTCCACCGGGGAGCCTGCGGACGCCATCTCGCCGCCGAGGCAGCCACTTCCGGCTCCCCTCTCGCAGCTCGGCCGGAAGCCGCAACAGGTGATTTATGGCCAAGGGGGCGGGGCGAGGAGGGGAGGCGGGGGCAAGCCAACGGGGCGAGCCAATCCGGGCTTGGCACCGGCGCCTCGGGGAGGAGCCAAGGGCGTGGCCTCCCCGCAGCTGTTGGCGCCGCCTTGAAAGAGCCCTGTGGTGACAGAGGCGGGCAGTCCTCGACTTACGACCACGACGGAGTGCACCCCCCCAACTCTTCTCCTGTCAAGTGAGACCTTTGGTTAAGTGAGTTTCACCCCGTTTTACGTCCTTTCTTGCCACAGTTGTTAAGCGTAACACTGCAGTTCTTAACATTACCAACCCGGTTGTTAAGTGAATCGGGTTTCCCCCTTGACTTTGCTTGTCGGGAGGTCGCAAAAGGGGATCATGTGACCACCACCACCACCCCGGACGCTTCCACGGTCGTAAGTATGAAGCGGTTGCCAAGCAACTGAATTTTGATCACGTGATTAGGGAGCTCATGTGAAAAACAATCCTAAATCAGTGCCCTTGTAACTTTGAACGGTCACTAAATGGAACCAATGAGGACTACCATGTAGAAAAATGTATATTCTGTGTATATAAACTACAATGGCTCATAATGTAAATGCATGCAACATAGAAATGCATATATAATAAATAAAACAAAGTGTATAGAATGGTCCATATAAAACGAGATCTTCCATTCATCCCCACTGTGAAGAAGACTGAATGGAGACATGTTCCCAGTGGTGGGTTTCAATTTTTTTTAGAACCTCTTCTGTAGGTGTGGCCTGCTTTGTGGGAGTGGCTTGCTGGCCATGTGACCGAGTGGGAGTGGCTTGGCAGTCATGTGACTGGGTGGGAGTGGCCAACTTGTAAAATGTGGTGAAACTCACTTAACAACGCTCTTACTTAGCAACCAAAACGTTGGCTCAGAAACTCTGGCATTTGAAGCACGCAAGTCTTAAAACTGTCAAGTTACAAGACCCTTGCACCCCTAACCCTTTAGAAAAAAAACCCCAGGGGTGTTCAAACTTGACAGCTTTAAGACTTGTGGACTTCAACTCCCAGAATTCCTCCTCCAGTCATGTTGGCTCAGGAACTCTGGCATTGAAGCCTGCAAGTCTTAAAGCTGTCAAGTTACAAGACCCTTGCACCCCTAACCCTTTAGAAAAAAATCCCCAGGGGTGTTCAAACCTGATAGCTTTAAGACTTGTGGACTTCAACTCCCAGAATTCCTCCTGTCGCTCTTCATCTTGATGATGTGCGGACGGGCGGGGGGAGGGAGCTGGAACCGGTTCTAAATGGCACTGGAGATTTGTGGGACCTCTTCTATAGAAGAGGTTAGAACTGGCAGGAACCCACCCCTACATGTTCCTCTTGTGTGTGTGTGACACAAGTATTCGTGGAACATTACATCTTCTCAAGAAAAGAGATATTTCTATAGAAGAAGAAAAAAAAAGTAACTGGAACTCATCCAAAGACAATTCTGTGGTTTGAAGATGCACCAAGCAGAAGCAGAAGCAAACTAGAAATCCATCCAGTGGTGATTGTACCTGGCTTTTGAGAAGCAGGAAATGAGAGAAACCACACAGACTGACGTGAAAAGCTTGCACCTTCATTATTCCGAGGAATATAAGGAGCGATGCCCTACTTTTGAAAAGTTGGGGATCACCTTGAAGTAATTTGGCATGGGTTGGAGTAGCTTTAAATCTTAAATTTTGTAGATGCCAGTCATATTTACAACTTGCTTTTCTATAAGAGCACCCTACTCAAGTCTTTAATAGTACAACCAGTATTTTGTTTTAACTTGATAATTATAAGGATTATCTTAGAATTCCTTCTTCCTTTCCTCCTGATCCTCCTCCTCTTCTATGTTTTTTTCCGGTTGAACACAGCATAACAGAATGGGATGGGGCCTTGGAGGTCTTCTAGTCCAACCCTTTGCTCAAGCAGGGGAACCTTTTACCATTTCAGACAAGTGAATGTCCAGGCTCTTCTTAAAGACCTCCAGTGTTGGAGCACCTACTACTTCTGAAGGCAAGCTGTTCCCACTAGTTAATTGCCCTCCCTGTTAGGAAATTTCTCTTTGGTTCTAGATTGCTTCTCTCCTCGATTCGTTTTGCTTTCTATCCATGGAATTTTAAGATTTTTCTTATCATCTTCCATCTGCTTCACTCATCTTCTCTTTGGTCCTGTAGTTGGTCCTTTCCCTGGGCACACCACTTCCTCCACTGTAACCTGTACAGAAAACAATATCCTGCCTTTCTCCATTTAAATCCAGACTATCCGGGCTAAGAGCCGAGGTGGCGCAGTGGTTAGAGTGCTGTACTGCAGCCACTTCAGCTGACTGTTATCTGCAGTTTGGTGGTTCAAATCTCACCAGCTCAAGGTTGACTCAGCCTTCCATCCTTCCGAGGTGGGTGAAATGAGGACCCAGACTGTGGGGGCGATATGCTGACTCTGTAAGCCGCTTAGAGAGGGCTGAAAGCCCTATGAAGCGGTATATAAGTCTAACTGCTATTGCTATTGCTGACAGTTAGGAGTTCAGGTCTCAGTGGCTCAAGGTTGACTCAGCCTTCCATCCTTCTGAGGTGGGTGAAATGAGGACCCAGACTGTGGGGGCGATATGCCGACTCTGTAAACCGCTTAGAGAGGGCTGAAAGCCCTATGAAGCGGTATATAACTGCTATTGCTATTGCTATTGTGTTTCATCCTCAATTGTGAGCAGTCCCCCTGCATCTCTGTCAGATAACATAATTTCTTGGGAGAGTTGTGCAGGGAGTTCCCCGCTGTACGCATATTAAGAAAACGTCTAGCTTGTTAGCTTGCATCCTTCTTTTAACCATGCCTGCATCTTGAAGCTGTATGACAAGTGGTGGAAAATATGTGCCCAGAGTTTCCTCTTGGTTTTCACTTAAATGTTTCATTTCCTTCACGGGCACCTGTTTAATGATCTACAGAGAGCATCGGCTTGGCTATTCCTGCGTTGTACACTTCTGCTTTTGACACAGTTTTGTGTTGCGCTCCATTGCACTTAAAAAGCCAATGAAAAGTGGACCATTAAAGCGAGTAAGAGTTGAACTAAGATAGGGGTAGTCAAACCTTTTTATACCTACCGCCCACTTTTGTATCTCTGTTAGTAGTAAAATTTCCTAACCGCCCACCGGTTCCACAGTAATGGTGATTTATAAAGTAGGGAACTCAATTAAATTAAAAAAAGGAAAGTGCTTCAGTATCGGACAAAACCCCTTCCGCCCACCATGAAAGCTGGAACGCCTACTAGTGGGCGGTAGGGACCAGGTTGACTACCACTGAACTAAGAGAAAATGATTAGAAAAAGAGGAAGGGAAAGAAGGGATATATTTGTATAATAAAAATAATTATATTAATACTGTTAATGATATGTAGCAGTGGTGAGTTGCAGGCGGTACGCCCCGGTACGGGCGTACCGTAGCCTGCACGGAGCACCGGATACCGTTCCGGTATGGTGCTCCAGAGGGCCTATCCGCTCGCCCGAGCTCCTTACCGCTCTTTTAAGTCTTCAGTGCTTCTGTGCATGGTGCATACAGTGCCTGCGCAATGCTCCACTGAGCAGCTGGAGCGTCACAGAGGCGCTAAGATGCATGCGCGTACTGCAAGCATCCATGTGGCGCCGCTGGGCCTGTTCCAACCATACCGGTTAGAGCGGGATCCGGAACCCACCGCTGATATGTAGCTAATTAAGATGTGAGGGAATTCTACTAACATTATTAAATGTGGATAACTAATTAAGTAAATTGCTTATTATATAAAAATTGAATTTGAGGATATATGCTACCTCTAGAAAATAGAATAACAGATGGAAAAACGAAATGATAAATTTGGTTCATTTCTGAAGGGCTAGGCAAATAATGATATGGTTTACATGTTAAGAAAAAAAGTATAAAAGTATAAGATAGAAAATAAGGGAAGAAAAGAATACGGCTAAAATTGGAAATGGAAATATGATGTTAAGATGAATTATGTATACGAGAGAATGTTCAAGGGGGAAACCTGGGCAACGCTTTGGTTACAAAAGAATTTAAAATTTGTAATTAAAAAAAAAACTTTGTTTGGGGAAAAAAAGAGGTATATTCTAGGCCAGGCAATTTTGAGTAAGAAAATAGCCTTAAAAGTGAGCAGAAGCCCAACAGGTATAAATTCTCTCATCTTTACTAGCAAGGAGGTTTGCCATCTCAGCCGTCTTCTGGGTAGCAATAATAAAAGCCAGATTCAGGCAAGACCTGTGGACTTCTTAAAATAGTCTTGTGCACAGCTGCGTTTCTACGCGGTGAACATTTACAATAGACTTGTGCAATCTAAGCCGACCTCTGTCCTTCCAGCTTAGGAACAAAGTCCATGTTCTACACGCGGTGGTTTGACAGATTATTATTCAAAGACAAAAATTAAGACAGTGAAGTTGAAAGCACCCCAACATGCAGGAGAGACAGCAAAATGAGAAGTGGTGCTTTCTGTATTCAGTACAAACAACTGCAACAGGAAACTGAAGGGTGGGGTTGTCGATCTAAATTGGCTCCACTTTTTCGGCTGATAAGATTATAGAGGCCTCTGCAGTGATTCAGCTGGGCAATTGCAGCATCGGGCAAAGCAGAAAGAAAGAAAAAACGCCAAATTAGAATGCAACTAACTCTTCCAATGAATGAGGCTAAAGAGCTATAGGAATGATTATGCAATTTCTATATTAGGCAATACCACTTTACAAGGCCTTGGTAAGCCTACACTTGGAATACTGCATTCAGTTTTGGTTGCCATGATGTAGAAAAGATGTGGAGACTCTAGAAAGAGTGCAGAGAAGAGCAACAAAGATGATTAGGGGACTGGAGACTAAAATATATGAAGAATGGTTGCAGGAACTGGGTAGGTCTAGTTTAATGAAAAGAAGGACCAGGGGAGACATGATGGAAGTCTTCCAATATCTCAGGGGATGCCACAAAGAAGAGGGAGTCAAGCTATTCTCCAAAGCACTTGAGGGCAGGACAAGAAGCAATGGGTGGAAACTAATCAAGGAGAGAAGCAGCCTAGAACTAAGGAGGAATTTTCTGACAGTTGATACAATTGACCAGTGGAACAACTTGCCTCCAGAAGTTATGGGAGAGAATCAATATCACGTGAAGTGTTAATACCACTTTATAAGGCCTTGGGAAGGCCACACTTGGAATTCTGCATCCAGTTTTGGTCGCCACGATGTAGAAAAGATGTGGAGACTCTAGAAAAAGTGCAGAGAAGAGCAACAAAGAGGATTAGGGGACTGGAAGCTAAGAAATATGAGGAACGATTGCAGGAACTGGGTAGGTCTAGTTTAATGAAAAGAAGGAGTAGGGGAGACATGATAGAAGTCTGGTTATCCAACGTCTTCTTAAAAACTTCCAGTGTTGGAGCATTCGCAACTTCTGGTGGCAAGCTGTTCCACTGATTAATTGTTCTGTCAGAAAATTTCTCCTTAGTTCTAAGTTGCTTCGCTCCTTGATTAATTTCCACCCATTGCTTCTTGTCCTGCCCTCAGGTGCTTTGGAGAATAGCTTGACTTCCTCTTCTTTGTGGCAGCCCCTGAGAGATTGGAAGATTGCTATCATGTCTCCCTTAGTCCTTCTTTTCATTAAACTAGACATACCCAGTTACTGCAACCGTTCTTTACATGTTCTTTCCACCCTCCCAACAGTTCGAACCTTTTTGAATTTACTGCTCTGATATAGTCTGTTCTGTATAATTTAGCTGGAAGGACTGCGCGCACAACTGCAGGGTATCTGACCTCTTACATATTGACTTAGGGTTTTGCTGTTAACAACTAACACCCATGACCAGGCGTTAACTTAAAATAATTTGCAAGGACCTTTGAAATATCTGAAGGCCATCAGGCCAAAATATTCTGGAGTGCAATTGCTTCTTGGATCTTAAGAGCCAGAAGGAAGCTTTTCTCGGTCTCTCAAATATTGGGTGGCCTCAGCTAATGGGAAGCAGCAGAAGGAACTGTGGGATATGATTAAACAAGTCAATATGGCAGCTAGATGGTGGGATTGAATTTGTAGTTTTTATGGGCATTCACGCCTAGAAAATGCAGAGGGTTCAATTGTACCATCATGGACACACCAATTTGTGTCTTTTTTTGGTCATACACCTTGTAGATTCTCCTGGGGAGAAGACAATGTCTGCTACTGGTTGTATCTGTAGGAGAAGAAATGGCACAACCTGGGCGTGGAGTGAAAAGAGGGATCAGCCTAGAATCCAGGGGTGAAATCCAGCAGGTTCTGGAGAACCGGTAGCGGAAATTTTGAGTAGTTCAGAGAACCGGCAAATACCACCTCTGGCTGGCCGCAGAGTGGGCTGGAAATGGAGATTTTGCAGTATCCTTCCCCTGCCACGCCCGCCATGCCACACCATGCCCACAGAACTGGTAGTAAAAAAATTTTTTTTGAATTTCACCACTGCTAGAACCCCTAAGTTGCAACAAGCGACTTGACTGCTGTTGAGCTTTATCTATCTTTAACCAGATGCTGTCCATGAATTTGAGAAGATTCCTGCGAATAGGCACGAGTAGCAATAAAACAGTTTAACTGGACCGTCACAGGGGGAAATGCTCTTTCACGCCCCGACAGTATCTGGAGACAACAGGAATGTTCAAACTACCTTTGGATAAGATCAAGCCTTGTTATCCAGCCGTAACCTCCCTTTCCCTCCCGTGTCAAGATGCCAGGCAGGTTTTGAATTGCTTTTAATACATTTTAAGTGCTGTACATGCAGAAGACAATAAAAAACAAAGCTTTCTCCCCGACAGAAGTCCCAAATGCTCGCTTGCAGAGGCCAGGTGCCGCTTGGGGCAAGGCTGAGCATGTTGCGGTAGCGTGCTCTCTAGTGCCAGCACTAGATATTTACAATTGGCACAGAGTATTAAACAAAAACAGAACCCCAAAAAAACAAACCTCACCCCAAACAAACCAAAAAACAAAATCAGTGTAGTTAAATTAAGGATCCAATTCTGGAATACATTCTATACATCGCTAATTCGCATCTGACTGCTTGAGTCGCTGGTCCAAATCCGCAGGGGCAGAACCAGCAAAAGTTTCAGGCTTTGTAGCTGCGCGTGAAGGCATCTCCTGTAAAAAAGAGGCAATCCTGAGATTCCACACCAGCATTTCTGCAACTGTAAAGATTCCCCTTGCACATACGTGCTAGTCGTTCCTGACTCTAGGGGGCAGTGCTCATCTCCGTTTCAAAGCCGAAGAGCCAGCGCTGTCCGAAGACGCCTCCGTGGTCATGTGGCTGGCATGATTAAATGCCGAAGGCGCACGGAACGCTGTTACCTCCCCACCAAAGGCGGTTCCTATTTTTCTACTTGCATTTTTTTACATGCTTTCGAACTGCTAGGTTGCCAGAAGCTGGAGACAAGTCACGGGAGCTCGCTCCATTACACGGCGCTAGGGATTCGAACGCCGAACTGCCCACCTTTCTTGCTACAGACATAGCCACTGAGCTACTGCGCCCCACTATCTGTCCCACCGCAACGGTGGAGTCTACATTAGCCATTCGCTCGGTGCGTTATTTGCAAAAAAAAATAAGGGTTATCCAGTTCAGCTCTCGAGTTACAGCAGTTATTTCATAATTATCCTTGCCTAGAAATATCGCCCGAGAGTTTCACAGGGGAAACCGCTTCTGTGTGGTTCTTAGAAATCTACGGTTGCATGAGTCACTTAAGAATCAAGCAAGGAAATCTTGGGGAATTTTTTTTTTTTTTTTAGGTTGGCAGTTGACCAATTGCTGGTCAATCAACATTTGCACCCTTAGGATAAATAACCAGGCCATAGAAATGCTAATGTATACTTTTGGTGATTGAGAAGTAGAAATGTTAACATCTGTTAGATTGTCTTAGATGTTTAATGTGTATTTTCTTAGCACGTAATTAATTAATTTGGGATTGAGGGAAAAGACCTATAAATCTTATTAATGAATCATTGTTTAAAGATGGCTATAAAGGTATAATATTGGGTGGGCCTGTGGAGAGAAGAGGTGAGATAACAGTAAATAACTTTTAGTCGACTACAATAATAACAAAGAAATGTTAGTGGATAATATCTAATGATACATAGGTTCCACTACAAAATCGCGGAGGACAAAATCGCGCTCAACGAAAGTGCGCATTTGACGTCATCACAGCGCGACGAAAACATCGCGCTGTGATCGAAAAATGTAAAAATAAAGTGAAAACCTTACCCTAACCCCCCCAAACCTAACCCTAAACCTAACCCTTAACCTAACCCTAAATCTAACCCTAAACCTAACCGTTAACGTAACGCTAAACCTAACGCTAACCCTTAACCTAACGCTAAACGTAACCCTAATGCTCTAAACCTAACCCTTAACCTAACCCTAACCCTAACCCTTACCTTTATGTGAATCGGCTTGCTTTAATTTTATTTAAATTTTTAATTTTTTTCATCGCGCTGTGATGACGTCACATGTGCGCTTTCGTCGAGCGCGATTTTGTCCTCCACGGTTTTGACGGGTCACGGATACATACAGGTGTGTTATGGGGGTGGAAATGCTTAGATATCTTATTTAACTGAATTTGTTTTAGAATATGTCAAAAAGGTGTAATGTTATTGGAGATCTATTGAAACTGCAAATGGATGCCAGTAGGTGGTTGTGTCTTTAAATATAAATGATTCTAGATAAAAACATGTTTAAACAATGGTAATTAAATGAGAATTGTGGTACAGGGATAGTAAAACACACAATTTTTCTTTCTTGACTTAAAATGTACAACTCGGTTTGAATGAAGTATATGTAAGGATGGTGGAAGAAACGCACAGAATATATCTGTAACCGATTGATACTCTTTCTACAAGATATAACGAAAGATGATTCTTTGTGTGTGTTTTTGTTTAACTAAAACAATTTTTTAAAAAATTCAAAAAAAACCCCAAAAACTTTTGCACCCTTTTCTAGCAACGGAGAATCGCGCTCTAACAAATAATCGCGCAAGCGGAGGAGCTGAAAACTCCCAAGCAAGGATCATGTTCAGACTGCTTGTTTTGGCATGGCTCTATCAGAACTACATCTCCTGAAATCTCCTGCTTTTCCGTAATTAAACACCTTCTCCCTTGGCTGGGCAGGAGGACACCTGGAGTTATCGCCAACAAAGAAGGCTTAAGTCTAATCTCAACACTGATGACTGTTTTCTTTTCTCGGAGTTGGTTTTCATTCCTTATCTCTGCCTGGACAAGTTCCTGTAGTTTGCTTGCTGTGCTTTTTCAAAAGTGGCTTGCCATTCCCTCCTTCCTAGAGCGGGATGACTGGCCCAAGATCACCCAGCAAGGCCCCTAAGATGGAACTAGAAGTTAAAAGTTCTCTGAGAGTTAAAAGTTTCCCCCGCACATGCATGCTAGTCGTTTACAGCTCTAGGGTTTTTCTAAGCCGAAGAGCCAGCGCTGCCCGAAGATGTCTCCGTGGTCGTGTGGCCGGCATGACTAAACACCGAAGACGCACGGAACGCTGTTCCCTTCCCACCAAAGGGCATCCTTATTTTTCTACTTGCATTTTTTACGTGTTTTCGAATGGCTAGGTTGGCAGAAGCTGGGACAAGTCACGGAAGCTCACTCCGTTATGCGGCGCTAGGGATTCGAACCGCCAACTGTGTCCCAGCTCCTGAGGGCTACACTACACCAAACTGGCTATCACCCCGCTGGCCCCATTTCTACTAAAGCTCGTAAAGATTGAAGATGGACAATCCCCAAGCTATTCAACGCGCAGGCAAGATCAAAGCACCAGAAGCCATACGTGCCTTTTATATAACACATTCCTTTAACCATGGATAATCCTCAGTCCATCTGGACATCCAACCGCTTCACGGTGTCCTTGTCCACATAGCGACAGAAGAGGAAGAGAAGGTTGCTGGGAAGGTGAAGGGGTTCCACCATGGAAGTTTTGGGAACTTGAGAGAGCTCTCTTGCAACAAGTAGCACCAAGTCCACCCTGTGAAGGACGACACAGAGCAACCGTAGGCTACCCAGCATTGATTAAGCCCATCAAACTAGGATCGTTCCGCTCACCAAGTGGTCCCTCACCAGAACTGGTATTCAGCAGGTTCTGACCAGTTCTGGAGAAGCGGTAGCGGAAATTTTTAGTAGTTCGGAGAATTGGTTAAGTACCACCTCTGGCTGGCCATGCCCCCATCTATTCTCTGCCTCCCGAGTCCTAGCTGATTGGGAGGGAATGGGGATTTTGCAGTATCCTTCCCCTGCCACACCCACCAAGCCAAGCCATGCCCACCAAGCCACACCTACCAAGCCAAGCCATGCCCACCAAGCCACACCCACCAAACCATGCCCACAGAACCAGTAGTAAAAAAATTTGAATCCCACCACTGTTCCTCACCATTTTTCCAAGTCTTTGTTATCAGGTTTCGGGGATGTATCTGAAGAGAGGCATCTCTCCCCATGGCTTAAGAGCTGGTACAGCAGCGAGATGGCAAACTTGGGGAAGGAAGGTGGGAAGATTAGAAACCCACCAAGAAAGCACTTGGATTCAACTTAGTCACGATCAAGACGGGAAAAGTTTGAATTACATACAACCTAGATCAGGGGTGTAAAACTGAAGACCCGCAGGGACGATCTGGCCCACGGGGTGCTTAGACCGGGCCCGCGGGGCTGCCCTGAAAACAGAGAAGGACTACCCGGTGGTGCCTCTGCCAATGAAAATGGAGCTCAGGTTGGCTGCGCGTGGCTCTCCCAAACTCTGTTTTCAGCTGCAATGGCCTGCTCTAGCACTCTGCTAGCAAAAATGGAGCTCGGGAGGGGCACGTGCGAGCTCCATTTTTGTTGGGGAGGGTGTGTGCGAGCTCAGTTTTCGTTGGGGAGGGCGCGTGCGAGCTCAGTTTTCGTTGGGAGTGGCCCATTCAAGCTCTGTTTTTGTTGGCAGAGTGCTGGAGGACGCAGTGGTAGCCGAAAATGGAGCTTAGGAGGGGCACGTGCGAGCTCTGTTTTCACTGGCAGAGTGCTGGAGGAAGTGTGGTAGCTGAAAACGGAGCTCAGGAGGGCCTGTGCGAGCTCCATTTTTGCTGGCAGAGTGCTAGCAAAACAAACCCTGGCCACACCCACTCCAGCCACGCCTACCAGCCCCCCCCCCGAGGTCAAACACAACCCTGATGCGGCCCTCAATGAAATCGAGTTTGACACCCCTCCGTATCTCACTCCAGGAGGGATTTCTGCCATGAAACGTGTACGCTCCCGTACCTTATTGCTAAAGACCAAAGCGAGGGACTGCTTGATAGAATCAGGCTGCAGCTGGGTGAGTTCCTGGAGGATATCCATCAGCTCTCCAAATGTCAACTGTCCAATGGTGTCACAGAGAGGATTGTAGAGGACAGAGAGGGTCTGCCAGAGTCAAAAGGGCAAAGTGACAACACCTTAGACTAAAACTCAAGTCTTCCACTCTGGGAGAGATGATTGCATCCAGTCCACAGACCGGAGGTACTGGGGAATCCAATCAACTGTTGTATTTTAAGCTGAGTTCATCCATGGGACTAAACCACCAGGTTGCTTGCTTTGGCCCAACATCCTGAATGGACCACCCCAGCGATGTGTTAATGTAAGTTTATCACTTCATGTGTCCAGAGGTGGGTTCCTACCAGTTCGCACCTATTCGGTAGAACCAGTTCGTCAAATCTACCGAACCGGTTAGAAGAGGTTCCACCAGTGGACCCGGAAAGCAGGCCTCACCTACAGAAGAGGTTCCAAAACTTTTTGAAACCCACCACTGGTCCTTGGATATGATTATTCTACACTATCATGCTCGAAAGGTGATCACAACAGGTACCTCCTCCAGCAAGTCCTTCTTGATAAGCACTGCAAGGTGTTGCACAATGGTGACGAGCGTCGTCTTGGCTTGTCCCAGGGACAGATGCGGCAGAAGCCGTGCCACTAAGCGCTTCCCTTTCCCGACCAGTAGTATCTGTAGAAACTCCTCTTTCACCTCTCTGAAAGGAAGAAAACAAAAAAAAAAAATCAGGAAATCAAAGCAAAGACTTTGTGACGTGTGAGGAAAAAACCACACTCAATAGTAGAGCGACAAGAAACGTCCCGGGATTTCCAGAAATTATCCAGAATCACTCTTGGGTGGTGCAGTGGCCTAGGGGTGGAGATGTTGCCTCACAATTAGGAGGCAGTGAGGTTGATAGCAATAGCAATAGCAGTAGACTTATATACCGCTTCATAGGCCTTTCAGGCCTCTCTAAGCGGTTTACAGAGAGTCAGCATATTGCCCCCAACAATCTGGGTCCTCATTTTACCCACCTCGGAAGGATGGAAGGCTGAGTCAACCCTGAGCCGGTGAGATTTGAACCGCTGACCTGCTGATCTAGCAGTAGCCTGCAGTGCTGCATTTAACCACTGCGCCACCTTGGCTCTTAGGTTGATCCCCAGGTAGAGGCAGGTATTTCTCTCGCTGGGCACAATGGGACTATTATCTACCGAACAAAGCTCTGCATTGGCAACAGGAAGGGCAACCGGCCAGTAAACATGCAGCTCCATTCAGTTGCCAAGACTCCACCCAACATTTTTTGAAACCCACCACTGGTCCTTGGATATGATTGTTCTACACTATCATGCTCATATTTATAAAACTCAGTGCCTCTGTGAAAGGTAAGGATGACTACTGCGTTTGTGGTGCAATCAGAACATTGCGTGTGTTGAAGTTGTTTTAACGCAGACCAAAGATGCCTTTCAAAAAACAAGTTTACATCACATTCTTATGCATGCCAGTGCTGTGGGTGAGGTAATTTAAGGTGGTTCTGACAAGTGTCGTCGGCATCTTCATATCCGGTCACATGGGCAGCAAGCCACTCCCATCTGGTCACATGGCCATCAAGCCACTCCCACAAAGGAGGCCACACCCACAGAGTAGGTTCGAACAATTTTTGAAACCCACCACTGATGCAAAACCACACCTCCTCCAGTCCTCAGCAAAATCTTTTCCCATAGAACCGGACTCTGGTCCCCAAAAGGTTGCGGGGGCTGCTGCTTTAGCACAAAAGCAGAAAGAAGGAGAGAGATAACTGCTGGCACGTTAAGAGAAAGCAGCTGAAATGATATGCATGAATTCATGCGGACACAAAGACATCGTAGAGGTGCCTTCCTGTTACCATTATGGCTAGTCATTTGGTCTTGGACTCACTCTTCCCCAGAATGCTCCTCAATTCTCAGGGCTTGGTAAGTGCGCTCCACCCCGTGAAGAAGTTTCTCCCGTAACTGGGGATGCATCTCTTCGGGGGCCTGATCCAGTTCCCGCTGCGCGTCCTCCATCTCCAGGAGCAGAAGATACATCTGTTTCCACAGCAGACATTTATTTTTATTATTTGTCAAGCATGTGTAAGATGTACAGATATAAGTATAAACATGATTAGGAACACTTGAAATCGGTACGAATAAGTGGGGAGAGTAGGACAGGGACGGGAGGCACGCCGGTGCGCTTATGCACGCCCCCTTACGGGACCTCTTAGGAATGGAGTGAGGTCCACGCTAAACAGTTAAACACTGAAGTTATGGGGGTTTGAGGATGTAACAACGGAGTCAGGTAGAGCATTCCAGGCATTGACCACTCTGTTGCTGAAGTTGTATTTTCGGCAATCGAGTTTGGTACAGTTTGCCTTAAGTTTGTATCTATTGTGTGCTTCTGTATTGTTGTGGTTGAAGCAGAGGTGGGTTCCTACCAGTTTGCACCTATTCGGTAGAACCGGTTCGTCAAATCTACCGAACCGGTTAGAAGAGGTTCCACCAGTGGACCCGGAAAGCAGGCCACACCTACAGAAGAGGTTCCAAACTTTTTTGAAACCCACCACTGGTCCTTGGATAGGATTATTCTACACTATCATGCTCGTATTTATAAAACTCAGTGCCTCTGTGAAAGGTAAGGATGACGACTGCGTTTGTGGTGCAATCAGAACATTGCGTGTGTTGAAGTTGTTTTAACGCAAACCAAAGATGCCCTTTAAAAAACAAGTTTACATCATATTCTTATGCATGCCAGTGCTGTGTGTGAGGTAGTTTGAGGTGCTTCTGACAAGTGTCGTCGGCATCTTCATATCCGGGCACATGGGCGGCAAGCCACTCCCATCCGGTCACATGGACGGCAAGCCACTCCCACAAAGGAGGCCACACCCACAGAGTAGGTTCGAACAATTTTTGAAACCCACCACTGGGTTGAAGCTGAAGTAGCCATTGACAGGTAGGATATTGTAGCGGATAATTTTATGTACTACGCTTAGGTCAGACTAAAGACAGTGGAGTTCTAAGTTGTCTTAAGTCCAACATTTCGAGCCTGGTGGCGTAAGGGATTCTATTGTGAGTAGAGGAGTGGAGGACTCTTCTCGTGAAATATTTCTGGACTTGCTCAATTGTCCGCTATGCAGTGTGGGTTCCAGACAGATGAGCTGTATTCGAGAATTGGTCCGGCAAAGGTTTTGCGTGCTCTGGTTAGCCGTACAATATTACCAGAGAAGAAGCGACGCAAGATTAGGTTAACAACTCTTAATGCCTTTTTGGCAATGTGGTTACAGTGGGCTCAAATAGACACCAGCCAGGATTTTAACCTACCCAGCTGTTCAAACAGCCTAATGTAAGAAGTAGCCAGCCACTTACTTTCTCAATCTGGTATAGGACTTGCAGCCGTTGGTTTCCCACCGCCTTGGGAAATAAAGAGGGGGAACAAAAACATTTGAGTCACTAGAAGAGAAGCCACCTGCATCGTGTTCTGTGGGAAGGGGCCTGCATCTGCCAAGCCTGCAGGCCCCTCCCTACAGAATTTGCAACGCAGAATTCTGCAGATGGGCTGCAGACCGTGGAGCGATTAAATGACGCACTATGTTCATCCGGCATCCAGGACAAACTTTTGATTTAGCAATAGCTCCTAGACTTATATGCCCGCTTTACAGTGCTTTGCAGCCCTCTCTAAGCGGTTTACAGAGTCAGCCTCTTGCCCCCAACAATTTGGTTCCTCATTTGACCCACCTCAGAAGGAGGGAAGGCTGAGTGAACTTGAGCCTGTGAGGATTTAATTCATGGCAGTGGGCAGGGTTAGCTTGCATTTTAACCCGAAGGAAGGAAGGAAGGAAGGAAGGAAGGAAGGAAGGAAGGAAGGTAGGTAGGTAGGTAGGTCCCACCCACTCCAGAAGGATGGAAGGCTGAGTCAACCTTGAGCCTGGTGAGATTTGAATTGCCAAATTGCAGTCAGCCGGCAGCCAGCAGAGGTAGCCTGCAGTACTGCACTCTAACCACTGGGCCACCGTGGTATTTTTGGTATTTTATTGTCACTTATAAGCCGCCCTTTTCCCTGAGGGGACTCAGGGCGGCTTACAACCGTGGCTCATAATATGCTTCAAGGTGCTGGCTGTTACCTTTAAAGCCCTACATGGATTGGGACTTGAATACCTACGGGACCACCTCCTGCCACACACCTCCCAACGACCTGTAAGATTGCACAGATTGGGCCTCCTTCGGGTACCGTCGACCGGACAATGCCGGTTGGCGACTACCCGGGGGAGGTCTTTCTCTGTAGCTGCTCCGACCCTATGGAACGACCTACCCGTAGAGATCCGGACCCTTCCCACTCTCCCGGCCTTCCGTAAAGCCACTAAAACCTGGCTGTTCCGGCAGGCCTGGGGCTGTTGACCCCAAAATATGGTCCAGCCCCACTCAAAATGGAGTGCATGATGTGTTTTTTTAAATCTATCTTTTCTTTCTTCTTCTTTTTTTATTTATTGTATTGTTAGCCGCCCGGAGTCCCACGGGATTGGGCGGCATACAAATGTTATTAGACTTCAAGCTTCAAACTTAAGACATACATACGTTCTTTCCAACAATCTCTTCTCCCCCCCAAAAAACATATGAAGAGAGGCTCCCGATGCTGCCATTCAGATAGAGCATGGGCAAAACGATGGGGCACCTACCTGTTCCAGAGAGAAATGGTGCACAGCATCGATAGCCCTGCGGGGACTGTAGCAGGTGGACATGGCTACCTGTCCTAAGGATCCTGGAATCCGCACTACTGGCAGAGGAAGTCACTGTCAGGAGATGTCCGCACATTTCCATGCCTTAGAAACCCCCCTCCCCACTGGACTTACCAGATTCATAGGTCTCCACTCTTTGGATATATGGGGTGACTAGCTTAGGGATCTCCGGTTTGCTCCCTGCCAGGTGTCCTTTCTCGGCTTGTTTGTGCTCCAGCTTGCGATAATACTCCTGAGGACAATAGGAGACAGTTGGTCAAAGGAGGAGAAGCCTACAGCATCTAAATTAGGGTTGTCTTTAGAGCAGTGGCCCTCAACCCTTTGGGTTCCACGGGGAAAGGTTTTTCCCGCAGACCAGAGAAGAACAGAAGTTGCCTTCAGATGTTCTGGGAGCTTCATCCCTTGGAAGCTTTCAAGGAGAGACGGGACTGCCATTTGTCAGAAACGGTGTAGGGTCTCTGGCTTGGGCAGGAGGGTTGGACTAGAACAGGGGTCCCTCCAACCTTGACAACTTAAGACTCGTGGACTTCAACTCCCAGAATTCCTCTGGGAGTTGAAGTCCACGAGTCTTAAAGTTGTCAAGGTTGGACACCCTTGGACTAGAAGATCTACAAGGTCCCTTTCCAACTGTCTGCATCCTGTGGATGGGGCTTCATTTGTTTGCGTGGCTCTGATGCCAGTCCGTGGATCTGGGGTTGGGAACCCCTGCTTTAAAGGTAAAGGTTCCCCTCGCACATATGTGCCAGTCGTTCCGGACTCTACGAGGTGGTGTTCATCTCCGTTTCAAAGCCAAAGAGCCAGCGCTCTCCGAAGACGTCTCCGTAGTCATGTGGCCGGCATGACTAAACGCTGAATAGCAATAGCAATAGCAGTTAGACTTATATACCGCTTCATAGGGCTTTCAGCCCTCTCTAAGCGGTTTACAGAGTCAGCATATCGCCCCCACAGTCTGGGTCCTCATTTCACCCACCTCGGAAGGATGGAAGGCTGAGTCAACCTTGAGCCGGTGAGATTAGAACCGCTGAACTGCAGATAACAGTCAGCTGAAGTGGCCTGCAGTACTGCACCCTAACCACTGCGCCACCTTCGGCTGAAGGCGGATGGAATGCTGTTCCCTTCCCACCAAAGGTGGTTCCTATTTTTCTACTTGCATTTTTACATGCTTTTCAACTGCTAGGTTGGCAGAAGCTGGGACAAGTCACGGGAGCTCACTCCATTATGCAGTGCTTGGGATTCAAACCGCCAAACGGCCGACCTTTCTGATAGACAAGCTCAGCCTCTTGGCCATTGAGCCACCGTGTCCTTAGGAAATATTACTTTACAGGGTCCCCCAAACATCCTTCTGCTTCGGGAGATGCCTCACTTCTCATGCATTCCATGATTTCCTTATCCTCAGTTCCTCCCTTAATAGCATCACTTCCAAAGGAAGGAGGTTGGGTCTGCCACTACAAGCAATCCATGGGGAGGCCCATCCCAAGTCCCACCACTCCACGGATTCTCCCTGCCCAGCCCCCCGCCCCCCAATTTGAGATCGATTCCACCTATTTTCCTGCACTCACCTGGTAATAATAATCATCCCGCTGGGGGTTTTCACTCTGCAGCTGTAACATCTGGACTTTTATCACCCAATCTTTTTCAACCGGAGTCATGAGAGCAGAGAAAGGATCCGCTTCTGGTGGCTGAGAGTCCATGGAGGGAAGTCTTGGAGGCAAGCAGGAACATGATCTATGATAGGGGTCTCCAACCTTGGCAACTCTTAAGCCAGGTGGACTTCAACTCCCAGAATTTTTTGCTTTGCTGGCTGGGGAATTCTGGCAGTTGAAGTCCTCCAGGCTTAAAATGGCCACAGTTGGAAACCCCTAATCTATAAGATACGTTCTGAAATCTTCTAAAACCCCCCCACCCCCCCCCCGGTCCAAGAGGTCAACCTCACCCAAGAAATAGACCTTCATTGTACTTTTAACTCTCTGGGGATGATTTTAAAGGTGCTTTGGAATCCTCTGGACCAACAAGCCATAAATGGGAAGGTCAGTAGCCAACAGAAGTCTAAATTTTATTTCAAAAGCCTTACCTTAAATCTGGAATTTGTTCCACCAGATGGTAGTTAGCGGGTGGAACAAGTGCCCTAAGCCACACAACCCTTCATGTATAAGACACTGAAACAAGGGCAGGAAATCTGGGGACAGCCCAGCGGTAAAGGTTATCTCATGCGCCCAATAATTCAGGTGGGAAAACATCTCAAGGAGATTTCCCCATTAAATAACTCAGGATAAACGAGGCTGCAAATTCATATTTACATTGGCAAGATTCTGTATTGAGCCCAGAGCAGCAATAATGATAAGTTTTATGGAACTCTTGTCTGGAGGTGGTCCTGATGCTGGGAAAGTTTGGAAGAAGAACAGGGCAACCAGAAGAAAGATGGGTGGACTCACTTATAGCAACGATGACGGTGCCACCATTGGAAAATCTGAAGGAACCAGATTGTCATGGAGAAGCCGACCCAGTTGACTTGACTCTTGCAATCTGTTATCATCGTTATTTCTTTGTTCTCGCCGTTACACGGAATGTCGCAAAGGCGGACTCTGTTTCCCCCTTTCTATTTTCTTTACCCCCGTGATGTGTGCCCAAAGTGGCACGCAAAGCCATGTCACCTGCCATGCGCGCCCTTGCCTGTCTTCTGGGTTTCTGGTGAGCATGCGCACGAGGCGATCAGGTGTCCTTTCTGGAGCACAATCCCTTCGCGCGGCAGTGCTGAAAACCGACATGCATATGCACGCTGGGCAGCTGATCGTCGGGCGTGCATGTGCGCCAGAAGCCGGAAGTTTGGCTTTCCTGGAGCGCGATCACTTTGCATGCGCAGCAGTGCTGAAAATCTGCCTGCAAGCCGGCCAGCTGATCGTCGGGAGCACATGCTTGCCCTAATCCGGAAGTTCGGCTTTTCCCGAGCGCGGCACTGATGATTGCACGCATTTTTGGCACCTGGTGCCGAAAAGGTTCGCCATGCCTTCTCTACCCCATTACCTCGCTTCTTGTCCTCGCTGTCTTTGGGTCAGAAATCGCTGATGCAAAGGATGCAGTTGGGTCATTGGGCTGGGCAAGCTGCAGAGAAAGGAGAGCAGTCAATCCCAACTCCCTTCGCGGTTGAAACCATAGAGAGGCCTCCGAACCTTCTTCCTAGAGTTTACCTGATCTTCTGTTGGCTGCCACTCAGTGGGCTGAATGGTGGCGTTTCGGGGGTGTGCGTCAAAGCCCATGTGGGGCTGCCGGCATTGGAAAAGAACGGTTGGAACGGAGGTGGAGAAGGATACCCGGACATCTGAAGAGGGAAGACATTGCGGGTTAGAAGACCCCTCCCCAGAGGTGGGTTCCTACCAGTTCGCACCTATTCGGCAGAACCGGTTCGTCAAATCTACCGAACCGGTTAGAAGAGGTTCTACCAGTGGACCCGGAAAGCAGGCCACACCTACAGAAGAGGTTCCAAAAAATTTTGAAACCCACCCCTGGTCCTTGGATATGATTATTCTACACTATCATGCTCCTATTTATAAAACTCAGTGCCTGTGTGAAAGGTAAGGATGACTACTGCGTTTTTACAGCAGGGGGCTGGACTAGAAGACCTCCAAGGTCCCTTCCATCTCATCATTCTATTCTAATCCTCAAGTTACAACTGAAATGGAGCTTCCCCATCACATTCATAACTCATGACAATCGTAAAACCAGTCATGCTGGCTGGGGAATTCTGAGAGCTGAAGTGCTCACACCTCCCAGTTGCAAAGGTTGAGGCACTCTATCCCAGAGGTACAATATTCAAATTGCATAGCGCATCACCTGACCAAGGCCAAACGGACGACGTATCCTGCGGGGTGGAGTGAACGGAAAAGGCGGTCTTAGAGAAGGTGACGTCGCTGGAGGTTGCTGCAAGACAGGAAGATGACAATCATCAAAACTGAGAAGTTCAAACATATATACAATTGGACACAATGGTGGGATTCAATTTTTTTTACTACCGGTTCTGTTGCTATGGCTTGGTGGGTATGGCATGGCGGGTATGGCATGGCGTGGTGGGTGGGGCAGGGGAAGGATAGTAAAATCTCCATTCCCTCCCCACTCCAGGGGAAGGATACTGTAAAATCCCCATTCCCTCTCCGCTCCAGGGGAAGGATGCTGCAAAAACTCCATTCCTCCCCACTCCAGGGGAAGGATGCTGCAAAATCTCCATTCCCTCTCCGCTCCAGGGGAAGGATACTGCAAAATCTCCATTCCTCCCTACTCCAGGGGAAGGATGCTGCAAAAACTCCATTCCTCCCCACTCCAGGGGAAGGATGCTGCAAAATCTCCATTCCTCCCTACTCCAGGGGAAGGATGCTGCAAAATCTCCATTCCCTCCCCACTCCAGGGGAAGGATACTGCAAAAACTCCATTCCTCCCTACTCCAAGGGAAGGATGCTGCAAAATCTCCATTCCCTCCCCACTCCAGGGGAAGGATACTGCAAAATCTCCATTCCCTCCCCACTCCAGGGGAAGGATACTGTAAAATCTCCATTCCTTCAACACTCCAGGGTAAGGATACTGCAAAATCTCCATTCCCTCCCCACTCCAGGGGAAAGATACTGCAAAATCCCCATTCCCTCTCCACTCCAGGGTAAGGATACTGCAAAATCTCCATTTCCTTCCCACTCCAGGGGAAGGATACTGTAAAATCCCCATTCCCTCTCCGCTCCAGGGGAAGGATACTGCAAAATCTCCATTCTTCCCGATCAGCTTGGACTCGGGAGGCAGAGAATAGATGGGGGCGGTGCCAGCCAGAGATGGTATTTACAGGTTCTCCGAACTACTCAAAATTTCCGCTACCGGTTCTCCAGATCTGGTCAGAACCTGCTGAATACCACCTCTGCTGGACCAAATGGACCAAAATACGTATTAAAATCAGAATCCTAAACTCTTGGAGATCTTGGCACCAAATGCAGGTCAACCGTTCTATTATTCTAAACGTGCAACGCGATTCCTGCTAGAGCATGGAGCTTCTTCTGCAGGGGATTTGGAATTCTCGAGATTTCCCTTACTTGACGCATGAAACGCTGGGGATTGGAAGTCCGAGTCCGCCCGCAGAAAGCCGGGCAGTGCACATCAGGGGAATTGAGGTAGCTGGTCCGCCGTGGTGAAGTCAGGAAGTCCAGATTGGCCCGGGAACGACACACCCTTTCTAGAGCCTGGAGAATAAGAAGTGACGGTCAAATCCGAATTGCCATTCGTTGGGATTTACGGTGATGGGGTCGTTGGCAAAAAAAGGAAGGACTGTCACAATGCAGATTAAAAAAATATCAACCAAAGCTCCAGTTGCACCATTGGCCATCTTGAATTCTTTTGACCACATCCTCTGGGCACCTCCCATGGAGACACAAATGCGGGGGAATTCACTCACTGTTATTAAAACTCCATATTGCTGAATTTAGGGATAAGTATTTGGCTTCTGCTCTGAAGCGGATTTTCAGACCTCAACTTTCATTGTTTAAACTCCATCTCAGTTACGCACAAATTATCAATCATCTGGATTTTAAAATAATAAGAGCTAAAGGTGTTAGGAGTAAAATATAATCCGGAGCAAGTGTACTCCAGTGGCAGAAGGGAGAAGAACTACAGAAGATTAAAGATAGGCTACAAAAATGCCATGTTTGAACTGATCAATGCAGAATCTTGTTTAATTAAGGCAAATGGATCCAATATAATCTCTTGCTGTTTCCTCTCTGAACTCCTTTCCTTCCTCCCTTCCCTCCCTCCTTCCTCCCTTCCCCTTCTCTCCTTCTTTTCTTCCTCCCTCCCTTCCCCTTCCCTCCTTCCTCCCTTCCCCTTCTCTCCTTCCTCCCTTCCCTTTCCCTCCTTCCTCCCTTCCCCTTCTCTCCTCCTTTCCTTCCTCCCTCCCTTCCCCTTCCCTCCTTCCTCCCTTCTTCCCTCCTTCCTCCCTTCCCCTTCTCTCCTTCATTTCTTCCTCCCTCCCTTCCCCTTCCCTCCTTCCTCCCTTCTCCTTCCCTCCTTCCTCCCTTCCCCTTCCCTCCTTCCTCCCTTCCCCTTCTCTCCTTCTTTCCTTCCTCCCTCCCTTCCCCTTCTCTCCTTCTTTCCTTCCTCCCTCCCTTCCCCTTCCCTCCTTCCTCCCTTCTTCCCTCCTTCCTCCCTTCTGCCTCCCTCCTTCCTCCCTTCCCCTTCTCTCCTTCTTTCCTTCCTCCCTCCCTTCCCCTTCCCTCCTTCCTCCCTTCCCCTTCTCTCCTTCTTTTCTTCCTCCCTCCCTTCCCCTTCCCTCCTCCCTCCCTTCCCCTTCCCTCCTTCCTCCCTTCTGCCTCCCTCCTTCCTCCCTTCCCCTTCTCTCCTTCTTTCCTTCCTTCCTCCCTTCCCCTTCCCTCCTTCCTCCCTTCCCCTCTCCTTCTTTCCTTCCTCCCTTCCCCTTCCCTCCTTCCTCCCTTCCCCTTCTCTCCTTCTTTCCTTCCTTCCTCCCTCCCTTCCCCTTCCCTCCTTCCTCCCTCCCCCTTCTCTTCTCTCCTCCCTTCCCCTCCCCTCCCTATCCACACCAGGATGTTCTCATTCTGAAAATAAAAGCCCCCTGCCCTAAAATCTGAATAATTCCAAATCCTTCTAGGCTTCTCCGAAGCCCAAGCAGACCAGGTTCACACATGACTTTAAGTCATTGCGTGGTTTTGGTTTTTGGCTTGCCGTGGTGGGTGACTCGATCCACCGCAGTTTGAAAACCCTGCCTTATGGCTTAGCGTTTGATCCACGCAGCCCACCCCGGCTCAGGGGAATTAGCGTAGCTGAGCTTAATCAAGGTGGGTAGAGGGCAAGGCCTAAGCTAAACGGTCCTGCTTTCAGGGTGCAGAGTAAGAGAATTACCTGCATCATAGATAACGATGGGCTCCTCCTCAGAGTTGGACTCCACATACAACACTTCGAATGGGGCTGAAGAGGAGGGGGGAAAATAGATGGAAGGGTGAAGGAAAGAGACAAAACGACTGTGAGCAATTGGTACGGTTAAGGCACTCAAAGCTGCTTCTAAATGCCCATTTGTTACCCATTTGGAGAGGAAGTTTGGTCTAACAGTTAAGGCTAGAAAGCAGGAGATGGTGAGTTCTAGTTCCACCTCAGCCATGAAAACTAACTGGGTGACTTTGGGCCAGTCACCAGATGATAATGAGTTCTAGTTCCACCTCAGCCATGAAAACTATCTGGGTGACTTTGGGCCAGTCACCAGGAGACGGTGAGTTCTAGTTCCACCTCAGTCATAAAAACTAACTGGGTGACCTTGGACCAGTCACCAGGAGACGGTGAGTTCTAGTTCCACCTCAGCCATGAAAACTATTTGAGTGACTTTGGGCCAATCACCAGGAGACGGTGAGTTCTAGTTCCACCTCAGTCATAAAAACTAACTGGGTGACTTTGGACCATTCACCAGGAGACGGTGAGTTCTAGTTCCACCTCAGCCATGAAAACTAACTGGGTGACTTTGGGCCAATCACCAGGAGACGGTGAGTTCTAGTTCCACCTCAGCCATGAAAACTAACTGGGTGACTTTGGACCAATCACCAGGAGACGGTGAGTTCTAGTTCCACCTCAGCCATGAAAACTAACTGGGTGACTTTGGGCCAATCACCAGGAGACGGTGAGTTCTAGTTCCACCTCAGCATGAAAACTAACTGGGTGACTTTGGACCAGTCACCAGGAGACGGTGAGTTCTAGTTCCACCTCAGTCATAAAAACTAACTGGGTGACTTTGGGCCAGTCACCAGGAGATGGTGAGTTCTAGTTCCACCTCAGTCATGAAGACTATCTGGGTAACTTTGGACCAATCACCAGGAGACGGTGAGTTCTAGTTCCACCTCAGCCATGAAAACTAGCTGGGTGACACCTTGGGCCAGCCCCTCTTCCTCTCTCAGCCTAACCCACCTCACAAGATTGTTGTGGGGAAAACAGGAGGAGGAAGCTGCCTTGAGATATATTTGCTGCCTTGGTTCACAGCTGGATGTTTCCCCCAACAATGGATCCCTTCAACAGGAGCCCCTTCCTGTAAAATCCTGCCGAACCCCTGCCTCCATCCCTCCTTTTTAATTTCTTCCGTTAATATGTTTATTGGAAGGGGGGGGGAGAGAGGGAACCAAGTCGTCTTACCAAATAATCAGGAGCAAAATCTGAAAGATTGTTGGCCAGTTTGCTATCCAGAATAGCAGAATCTTCCTTCTGCAAAGAGAGAAGAGGGGATTCAAAAGACAGAAAATCACAACCATGTCACTAAACAGATACAGGATGTCCGAAATACAAAATGAGCACTTACAAAACTAATTTTATTTATCAGCTTTACAAAATATCAGTCACAGGTTTTATTTCTGGCTATGCATTTAAAATCAAAGCATGTAAAAAAAATTCATATATATATGTGTGTGTGTGTGTGTGTGTGTGTGTGTGTGTGTTTATTTGTGCTGATAAATAAATAAAGGGAGACTAGTATAGATCTATTTCAAGCTATTTAGCTCTCATCAGCTAGCCATACCCTTACTGGGATTTGAACCTGGGCTATATGGCATACTAGGCACACTAGGCAGAGATCTTAGCCATTAGGCCACAGGCTCTTTATCCGTTATCAGTGAAGCCAGGGTGAAAGGTATCTATTAGATTTTTACAACCCCTGGTAAGCCCCAATTATGGGAGGAAGCTAACTAGTGCCTTCACCAGTAGACCAAGGTGGACTCTGGTGCCTTCACCAGTAGACTAAAGAGGACTCTACTGCTTTCACCAGTACACCAAGGTGGACTCTAGTGCCTTCACCAGTAGACCAAGGTGGACTCTGGTGCCTTCACCAGAAGACCAAGGAGGACTCTGGTGCCTTCACCAGTAGACCAAGGAGGACTCTGGTGCCTTCACCAGTAGACCAAGGAGGACTGGTGCCTTCACCAGTAGACCAAGGAGGACTCTACTGCCTTCACCAATAGACCAAGATGGACTCTACTGCCTTCACCAGTAGACCAAGGTGGATTCTACTGCCTTCACCAATAGACCAAGATGGACTCTACTGCCTTTACCAGTAGACCAAGGAGGACACTAGTGCCTTCACCAGTAGACCAAGGAGGACTGGTGCCTTCACCAGTAGACCAAGGAGGACTCTACTGCCTTCACCAGTAGACCAAGAAGGACTCTACTGCCTTCACCAGTAGACCAAGGAGGACTCTACTGCCTTCACCAGTAGACCAAGGAGGACTCTACTGCCTTCGCCAGTAGACCAAGGTGGATCAAGAGAATCAAGATTAGAGTATTGACTTTATTCAGTGATTAACACTTTGTCCACCTTCTCTCAACTTAATCTACTTCACATGGAGATCCTCGGACATACCAATGCCAGGTCCTGAGAGAAGATGGGTTCTACATGAAAGGAGGACCAAAACTTGAGGTCCTCTCCCATAACTTAGAGCACCTTAAGAGGTTGCACTGTTAAGAGAAGCAAACTCCAATCTAGTGTGCTTTCAATGGCTTGGGGGAGACATCCCTTCTTCCATAGCCAGCTGGTCTACCACCCATTCTTGCCATCTTGTAGCTCATCTCCAACTTGAGGACACCCATCAAAGGAAGTTTCCCAAGGTTCCCCTCACCTCCAGCAGATGCTGACTCCGCACAGCGCTCATGACTGCTGGATCATCCAACTCATGGAGTTCTCCTGCATTCCTACTTGTAGGCACCTCTTCATGGTCACTCATGTCTTCTTCCTCTACCTCCATGGTGCCATAAGCAAACTGGGGTGGAGACTCTTGGGGAAGACTTTCGTCTTCTTTCCCATCTTCTACCATCGGTTCCACGTCTGAAGCTCCGGTCTCTTCTTCTCCTTCAGCATCGACCGCCTCCCCTTCCCCGGGATCAGCCGCAGCCACTTTCTGAGATTCCTTTGTCAAGGCCTTTGCCTTATGGTCTTCAGAGTACTCTTGCAAGCCAAAAGAAAGGACATCTAGGTCAATATAGAAGCACCCTCATCCTAAGAGGGGAAACTGCAGTACCAGTAGACCAAGACCAACAATTCTTACATTATTACAATCTCACCAGTGATGAATTTTTTTTTAATTAACGGTTCTGTGGGTGTGGTTTGGTGGGCGTGGCGTGGCGTGACTTGGTGGGCGTGGCAGGGGAAAGGACACTGCAACGTCTCCATTCCCGCTCCATTTTGGGGCCAGCCGGAGGTGACCTTTGCCGGTTCTCCGAACTACTCAAAATTTCCACTACCGATTCTCTAGAACTTGTCAGAACCTGCTGGATTTCACCCTGAATCTTACTCTAAGTAAGATTTGTCCCGATAAAACATCCTGGGTCCAAGTCATCTTATTCTCTGTGCTCCTTGCAACTGTACTAACTAATTTTACGATTTGGTGGATGTTACTAGATCCCTTTAATTGTTGCTGTAAATGTGTTTTTATTTTCCATTTCATTTTCGTACAGTCACATATATACTGTGCAGAACCGGGGCCATATAACATTAAACAATAAACACAGCCATTCCTCTTGTTGACAATACCTCCAAAAATAGAAACCCAATGTACCTCTTCGACCCTCCATACACCCTTTCTTTCGCCCCCCTCCAACTTTCCTTCTTCCCTCCATCATTCCCCTCTACCCTACTTCCCCTCCCCCTCTACCACTCACTAGATCCCTTTAATTGTTGAAGGAGCTAAAGCAGTGGAAGACTATTCTCCTTGTGTACTTGATGGTCTCCAGAGAGATCCATCTTGTAAAGAATACTTTAAAAGAATACAATTTAAAGAATGCAATTTAATCACCATACTTTAGTAATTAAATTGATGTAAAAGTAGCATTCATATATTAGGTTGGTTTTCTTCTGAACCTTTGCAAATCTAGGCAAGTTACTTATATTTTGGCTTAACACATTACACAATCTTTAGAAGGTTGCTTAGCTCAGTAACTAGGTTAAATGCGCTCCGTGAACTTAACCACGATTTAACTTGGAAGAGGAGTCATTTTCAACTTTTCAGATGTACTTGTAATTTGGCCACGTGTCCAGTTGACTAGAGCAAACATTTCTATGAAACTCCATTGTTACCAATCATGCTTTCATTATATTTACACGGATATATTAACATATAGGTGTTTAAACATCCTTCATGGAACTTCCTTCCTAAAAAATAAATCTGGTGCAGAATTTAATTCTAATTGGAAATCATGCTTGCATAACCCTCTATATCAGCGTTTCTCAACCTTGGCGACTTTAAGTCCTGTGGACTTCAACTCCCAGAATTCCCCAGCCAAGTCCACAGGATTCTGGGAGTTGAGGTCCACAGGACTTAAAGTCACCAAGGTTGAGAAACACTGCTCTATATAGTTTTGTATCGCATCCAATATTTGAGTTTTCCCTTCGCCCAACTATATTTCAACATGAGCTATAATGTTCAGTATTAATATATTGTTTACTGCTAGCAACTTGTATAATTTGTTGTTCAAGTATATTCATTCTCAAGTACCATATGGATAATCATCCACACCTTTTTAAGAATGTATTTTTATATATATATTTTAATCTCTTATTTATATCCTTTTAAAGAAAAAGAAAGAAAATTCAATTAGGGCAGCTTTGGTTCACTTTTGTTGCTGTACTATTGCTTTACTAGTTCATTACAAGCTCTCTACTCCAACCAGAGGGGCCAGGATTTGCTGATTTACCTGAAGTGAATGTTAAGTTAATATAAAGATCAACATCATCCTCTTCAGTTGCTTTGTCAATCACCGGTTCTTCCTCTGTGTCTTCCTCCTCCATCACGAAATAATCCTCTAGGATCTGATTCAAACAAACAAGGAAATGGAACCTCATATATTTAAATCCCTCCTTGGAAAAGAATAGGGAATTTTGACCAAAACTCAAATCTGGGCCAGTTTAAGAAAGTTTAAACTCATAGTTTTGCTTACACATCCGTCTAATTTAGCCAGAAATAGCGTTTTGTACTGAGCCGGCATCACTGCTGAGTTACTACTACCGGTATCTGTACTAGCAGTATTTTAATGCCTCTCCAAAAGTAAGACAGCCAATTTCTCTTTTAAAGATTCCAACTTAAGTTTTATAGCCAAAGCTTCTTTGCTAGGCTAAGCCAGGCTTGTACGGTCTCCCAACAGCCACGAGGAGGAGTAATTCATATTTAGGAGGGAGGCGAAGGAGAAAAGGAGGAGCAACAACTCCGTGAGTAAGAGACCTGCTCGCGCCGCGCGGGAGCATCCTCACAACTACGCGCTCCGGAATTTCCAGGAGTAAAGTCTGAACTACTCCCGACGCAGCTACTCCGTGGAAACGCACTACTCAACCGCACGTTTACTACTCAAGGGTAGTAATTAAACGCAGAAAGCAAAGCACGCCAAGGAGATTCGTGGCTTCCCCGGGAAGAAAGGCAAAGGATGCAGTAGGGTTGCAACGGGGCTCCGCCTTCTCCAACCGGCTCGCCCACCGACCCAGCCGCTTACCACGTCCGGCGCCCCCGCGACTTCGCCTCCTTCGGCCATGGAGCCCTCGTAGCGCCTTCGCCCGGCAGCGGTCCCTCCCTGCGGCCATGCCGGCTCTTTTAAAGGGCCTTTTCAGGGGCGGGGCAGCCGGTCCGGGACCCATTTAAAAAAACACACCACCCTCCTTAAGGGGCTCAGCCACGGGAGTTTGATCCCGCGTGGATCCGATGCGCGGGGCTAGCTGGTTTGCGAGCCCCTGGAAGGGGCTTAACTTCGAACCCGATCCCGCGGAGCAGCTGAGTTCAATAAAGCAGAAGATTGGTAGCTCAGGGTTGAAATGAGGGGTCCTTGGTGCGCTCTGAGCTTGCTGGTTTTCTTGCAGAGGTTTCATGGCCCAACTAGGTAACATCATCAGTGCTAGGAGGAGGAGGAGGAGGAAAACTGGGGTCCTTAGTGCTCTCTGAGCTTGCTGGTTTGCTTGCAGACATTTAATGGCCCAACTAGGTAATATCATCAGTGCAGAAGGGCTAACATAAACCCTGTTCCTATCAAGACTTCTACTAAGTGTGTTACTATTATTCTTCTCTTCCTTTCTAGTACGTATCTGTTCTCACTTATGACTATAACCATGTTGTATCTTTAAAATTGCTATTGTTTTATTTGCTTCCTAGTATGATTTGATTGCTTATTAGTAACCTATGACTGTCACTAAGTGTTGCACCTTATGATTCTTGATGAATGTATTCTATTTTCTTTTTCTTTATGTACACTGAGAGCATCTGCACCAAAGACAAATTCCTTGTGTGTCCAATCACACTTGGCCAATAAAGAATTCTATTCTATTCTATTCTATTCCATTCCTTTTTCTTATTCTATTCCTATTTCCCTATTCCTATTCTATTCCATTCCTATTCCTTATTCCCTATTTCTATTCTATTCCATTCCTTTTTTCTTATTCTATTCCTATTCTATTCATATCCCTTATTCTATTCCTATTCCTTATTCCCTATTTCTATTCCATTCCTTTTTCTTATTCTATTCCTATTTCCCTATTTCTATTCTATTCTAATTCTATTCATATTCCTTATTCTATTCCTATTCCTATTCTTTATTTCTTATTCCCTATTTCTATTCTATTCCTTTTTCTTATACTATTCCTATTTCCCTATTCCTATTCTTTATTCCTTATTCCCTATTTTTATTCTATTCTATTCTATTCCTTTTTCTTATTCTATTCCTCTTTCCCTATTTCTATTCTATTCCTTTTCCTTATTCTATTCCTATTCCTTATTCCTATTCCATTCTATTCCATCACTGATGATGTTACCTAGTTAGCAATAGCAATAGCAATAAGACTTATATACCGCTTCATAGGGCTTTCAGCTCTCTCTAAGCGGTTTACAGAGTCAGCATATCGCCCCCACAGTCTGGGTCCCCATTTCACTCACCTCGGAAGGATGGAAGGCTGAGTCAACCCTGAGCCGGTGAGATTTGAACCGCTGAACTGCAGATAACAGTCAGCCGAAGTGGCCTGCAGTACTGCACCCTAACCACTGTGCCACCTCAACTCGGTTAGTTAGGGTAATAAAACGTCTGCAGGAAAGCAATGAAGCTCAGACAGCCTTGTGGTCCCTCAAAGGCGGGATTAATGGCTTCGGTGGGCCATATCCAGCCCCCGGGCCATAGTTTGAGGACCCCTGGTGTATTGCCTAAACTTAGAAAATGGAAGGCTGAGTCAACCCTGAGCCGGTGAGATTTGAACAGCCGAACTGCAGACAGCTGAAGTAGCCTGCAGTGCTGCATTTAACCACTGTGCCACCTCGGCTCTTAAGAGGGGTTGTCCTATTTGGACAAGGGGCCTTCTTCAGGTCGTTCTCGACTTACAAACATTCATTTAACAACCATTCAAAGTTACGACGGTATTGGAAAAAAAATGACTTGGGGACTGGCCCTCACACTTAACGATCATCAAAATGTGGGAGCTTGGCAATTGGCATGTATTTACAAGGACTGCAGCATCCCAGAGTTATGAGATCACCATTTGGGACTTTCCTAGCTGGCTTCCTTCCAACAAGCATAGTCAACGGAAGAAGTCAGATTCGCTTCATCGTGATAAATTCAACTAAACTGCAGGGATATGTTTAACGGCCAGGGCACAGAAATTTGTAAAGTGAGATGCAACTCATTTCACAACCATCTTGCTTAGCAATGTAAAAAGCCCGGTTCCAATTGTGGTTTTAAGTCACGAACCACTTGACTTACACTGCATGAGTCAAAAAGACGGCTTTGAAAATATCTAGACTCCTCTCATCCTGGACATAAATTGTGTCAACTCCTACCCTCAAAACGACGGTGTAGAGCATTGCACATCAAGGCAACTAGACAACAGAATATTTTTTTTGCCCTGAAAGCCATCACTCTGCTAACAAATGATTCCCACACCGTCAAACTATTGACTAAGGCTACATTAATATTACTGTTAGTCTTCTCATCATTCCTATCACCCATCTCCTCTCACTTATGACTGCATGACTATAACTTGCTGCTTATATTCTTATGATTTATATTGATAGTTTCCTGACTGCTTATTTGTACCCTATGACTATCACTAAGTGTTGCACCTTATGGTTTTTGATGAATGCATCGTGTCTTTTTATGTACATTTGAGAGCCGATGTACCAAAGACAAATTCCTTTTGTGTCCAATCACACTTGCCCAATAAAGAATAATATTCTATTCTAATTCTATTCCATTCCTACCCCTACCCCTATTATTCCTATTCCTATTCTACTCTACTTTACCCTATATTCTATTCTATTCCATCCCTACCCCTACCCCTACTATTCCTATTCCTATTCTACTCTACTCTACCCTATAATCTATTCTATTCCATCACATCCCATCCCTATCCTTATCCCTATTCTACCCTACCCTACATTCTATTCTATTCTATTCTATTCTATTCTATTCTATGCAATGCATTTGGATGTCAGATGATGCATGAAAAAAAGAGCTATGCAGCTTTCGGGTAACCTGGCCTGTTTAGAATTATAAATTCAGATAACTTTCACAAACTCATATATACACATACATTACACACTCACACAATAATATATGCTGATTCTGAAACTGCTATTGCAGTCAAACAGGCTCAATCCTGTTTGTCAGAGAGCGAAGTTCAGGGTTATAAATTTATCCTAGGAAATTCCCTGGCTCTCCAAATAAACAACCTGCCAACAGATTAAAAAGGAACGGGCCCTAACGAAGGCGATCAATTGCAGCTATTCCACCATTTTTTTTTCTGGAACAATATTCAACATTTCTACGGAGATTCTCAGTCATCCAGGTCATGGTTGTCCCAAAGGTGCTTTTTAAAATAAATAAATAAATAAATGTTATTAATTCTCTATTAATTCTACTTCTTAGTGCTTAATAAACTTCGTGTTGTCTGGGTATTTAATTTGCTTAGCAATACAGATTGTATTCTTTAGTGTCTACTCCTTTTTTTTTCCAAACACTTGTAAAATAAGTTCCATGTTTGATAATACTCTCTTTTTTCTGTTTGATTTTCAATATAAGTCTATCCATTTCTGCACAATCCAATAATAATATCTCAATTATCTCTTCGTCTTCCAGTGTTTCTTCATTTTTCCAATATTGTGCGAAAGTAATCCTCACTGCTGTTAAGACATATCATATTAAATACATACTTTTCTTACCATTTTTTTTCCTGATATCATCCCTAATAAAAAGTTCAGGTTTAAAAATCTACATTTCCCTATTATCTTTTCTAGCCATCTGTATATTCTTGCCCCATATTTTTTGTTTTAACACATCCACCACATACGATAAAATGTGCCTGTTTTTTAATTACATTTCCAACATTTGATAGACGTATTTTTTAAACATTTTAGCTAACCTTGCAGGTTATTAATTTTTTTGCTTTAACACAAGTCCATCACATATGATAAAATGTGCCAAATTTTTATTACATTTTCAACATTTTCTAGATAAATATTTTTAAACATTTTAGCAGGTTATTATTATTATTTTTTTGCTTTAACACAAGTCCATCACGTATGATAAAATATGTCCCATTTTTAAAATTACATTTTCCATTTGCTAGAGTAATACTTTTAAACGTTTTAGCTAATCTTGCAGGTTATTATTATTGTTTTTTGCTTCAACACAAATCCACCACATACAATAAAATGTGCCCATTTTTTAATTACATTTCCAACATTTTCTAGAGAAATACCTTTAAACATTTTAGCTAACCTCGCAAGTTATTTTTTTGCTTTAACACAAGTCCACCACATATGATAAAATGTGTCCATTTTTTAAAATTACATTTCCAACATTTGCTAGATAAACATTTCTAAACATTTTAGCTAACCTTGCAGGTGGTAAATGCCATCTATAAAACGTTACAAATATTTTTTTCTTGATAAGAAGTTGCCATTGTTAATCTACAGTTCCTTTCCCATAAATTTTGCCACTTCTTTTAATTCTATGTTCTAGCCAAAGTGTTTTCCCCTCATTGTACCACTGTGTCTTTTATCTGTTCATCCTCCAAAGGTGCTTTTTTTTTTTCCTTTTCAAGAGGCAAGTGGACTTTCTGGGGTTTTTTTTTTTTTGAAGACTTTTCACTTCTCATCCAAGAAGCTTCTTCAGCTCTGGCTGGACGGTGGGGAAGCTGAAGAAGTTTCTTGGATGAGAAGCAAAACGCATTCAAAGAAAACCCCCAAAAAATCCACTTGCCTGTTGTTGGAAAGCAGTTTTGGGACACAACCGAGATATTTCCCCCACTTTGGCCCGTCCCAGGCGCTGCAATCCGCCTTCTCATCTCCAGCGCGAGCAGCAGATCCTCCTCGCTCCCCCCCCCACCCCGCCTTTTGCGAGCCGAGCTTGGGTTTCTCGGAAATCAGGCGCGCCTTCCCAGCAGCGAGAAATCGAAAGTGGAAGTAGCGGCGGGCAGAAGTGCGCCTGCGCTGGAAAGTCCCTAAGCCTTGAGCTGACCCCTGCGGGAAACCTCGTGCCTAGTTACCAGTGACGACACGGCTCTTTCGATTTTCCGATTGGCCCGGAGACAAGACTTTCTCTCTCTTACGCGTAGTTCCCCCGTTTCCCGGAGTCACTTCGCTTTCGGGATCCGAGAAGAGTGGAAGGTTGCTGTCGCGGCTGCGAAATAACTTTTTGTCCAAAAAGACCATGGCCTCCAAAGAACTTCTCCTCTGGTGTGTGGTGGTGGTGTGTGTCTGCGGTCTCACAAAAGCCTTGAACAGTAAGACCAATTTTCTGCTATTCGCGATTGCGAATTTTTGCGCTCCTGCCGCTGGTTCGTCTTGTCCTCTCCCCGCTTTTCTTACCCGGGTTAGGAACGGGGGACTTGAGAAGTTGCTGTGCTTAACATGTTTCCCCCCCCCGCTATTATTGGTTGCGTTTCTTCAGGAACTTCGGGCGTCGTGGGGGTGAAGGGGGGGTGGGGGCATGAGAAGGGGGGGTCTGCACCCCGAAACTCGCGGGGGACTTTGCGGGGCTGAAGGTGGGTTTGCGTCTCCTGGGTCTGTCCCGGGATAGCCCAGAGGTTGGCAGGAAGATGGGGGCTGTAGTCTTAAGGAGATCGGCGGAGCCTTTTTACTTCTCTTTCCGTGGCCTCGCATAATCTTATTTCTTTTATTTCCTGCTTTTATGATTTTCGCGAATAATCTGGGGAATTAAATTTGCGGCTCCCGGGTCTGTCCCGGGTTAGCCCAGCAGTTTGCGGGAAGAGGTTGTAGTCTTAAGGAAGGGAACGCAGGTTTCTTCCCTCCCCTTTCTGTGGCCTGGTATAATCTTATTTCTTTATTTATTTTTACAAATAATCTAGGAAATCAAAAGGGAAAAAAAATTGACTCCCTTGTAATACTTGCGGTGGGGAAGGGGAGGAGAACAGATCTGGTTGGAAGAATAATAGGAGAATTCAATTCCATTTTGCTTTTTTATTCGTATTTCTGTTGATTGGGATAGACAGGAAGGAAATGGGAGGGGTTTCCTTTGTTTATTCTTCAATTTTTATTGCATTTTAAAGCTGCCTAAACTTCACAGGATGGCTTAAAACTATTCCAAAACAACAATCCTCCCCTCCCCCCCCCACCTATGTGTGAGCACCCATGATGGGTGAGGGAGGACCGTAATCGCCACCATCTTGATGTTCTTTGTTATAAACTTCAGGGAAACTTGGTTTTCTTCCCTTGGCCATGTTTCTGATTTAGTTGTGGGACTCAATGCCCCAAATGCAAAAGGGAAGAAGGGGAAGACTTGAGTAGCAAGTATTTTCTTTTGATTTGAAAGAGAAAAGAGTTTTGCTGAAAAGAGTTTAATTTAATTTATGGTCATTGCACTTCGTACAACGGAATTAAATGCCATCTTCAGTGTACATTATGAATATAAAAATAAAAGCACAAACGCATCCTTCCCATGCTATATAATTGAAATTGAAAACCCGATATTGCATTAATATTGCACTCTAGAGTAGAATTTAATATAGTTACTGCTCTGGGATCGAAGCTGTTTTTCAGCCTCTTTGTCCTTGTTTTTATTATCCTGTACCGTCTACCAGATGGTAATAGTTAAAAAAAAAAAAGGGGGGGGGTGCCCAGGATGAGATGGATGTTTAAGAATGTTTTGAACTTTCTTAAGGCAGCGGGAGCTATAAAACGTTTCCAAAGAGGGGAATGCAATCCTATCTAAATCTAAATCTATCTATCTGCTGCCACTGTGCAATTGGCAAAGCGTACACAGGTGCAGTAAGTTTAAATACTCTCTATAGTGCAGCGATAGAAGGTCTCGGAAAGTCAGGATTAAGTGAACTAATTTTCCCTTGCAAACTCCACTCCCCTTTTGCTCCCCTTTTATTGTCTCTGGGAGGGGCCATTCATCGTCCACCTGTGGCCTTACTCCCAAGTCGACCCCTGTTCTTTAACTGTTCCCTTCCGCTGGCAGCTCTGCGCATGCGCACACTGGGAACAGGCTCCAGCTGTTCTTCTGCCTCACTGATGTCTGATTCTGAAGGCAGCTGATAACTGGCATATGGCTCTGGCCCTCCCTTTCTGCCTCCGACACAGAGCCCTCCTCAGAGCCTTCCCCAGACTCCAGGACTGGCCCATGTCCCTCCCCAACCTCCTCACTGTCCGAATCTGCTGCCAGCTGCGCTGGCCACAACAGTCTCTTGCTTTCTACCCTAGTAACAGAAAAAACAAAGGAGCAAAACACAAAGATAACTGTGATAGATACCTTGTCAAAGAATAAAATAACCACAATGCTTTAAAAGGGGGCTTTTAAAAGTGTGAAAACCAAAAGAAAAAAGAAACATTTTGTTTGCTCTAAAAATCATTGTTTTTTTTTAAAACTCTGGAGCTTTAATATACGTGGGTTTAAAGTTGCAGAGTTCCTCAGCCAACAAGCTGACTGAAGAATTCCAGGAGCGGAAGTCTACACATCTTAATCGTTGCCACGGTTGGGGGGGGGGGCGGGGGACCTGCCCTAAAATGTATGTCACACTTTTATGCATTCTTTGTCCTCCCAGAATTTGAGGTGGGGATGAGATTTATGACACTTAACGCCTCTCCCACAGCTTTGGGATCGCCATTACGATGCTGCGTACATGATCTCGCACCGAGGCGATGCATTCTGCGTCCACACGATATCAGGGTGGATTTGTAAAAAGGCTTGATTTAAACCAACTCGATTTAAATCATAATTTGTAAAGAGCAACTGTCATCTCTGTCCCGTATCGGCTCTTCCTCTGACTCGCTGTTGACTCACCGACAGCCCCAATATGGCAGAATATACAGCCTTCTCATGCGGCATACCTAAGCTCCATTTCACGCTGAATAAACTAAAGGATGGATGTATCTGAAATAGAAAACGTATCTTTAGGTAGATTTTTTCCCCCTCTAAAAGCGTATTATTAAAATAAATTTGATAAAAAATAAAAATAATCCGATTTGAATAAAAATAATCCGTTTTTTTTTTTAAAGTCATAGATTTTTATCCACCTCAATTCCCAGCCTGCTTCTGGCATGCAAACTCAATGGGGGACCCCGATTCACTTAACCACCATGTGATTCACTTAACGGCCACAATGAAAATGGTAATAATCAGGTCCGGCCATGTGATGATTTGCTTAACGGCTGCATGGCTTAGCAACCAAAATTCCGATCCAAATTGTTATTGTATGTTGAGTGCCACCTGTACTGGCGAATCCTGCTTGCAGCCAAAGGATTCCTTTGGGAACCCATGGCCCGCCCATCTTTTCTAAAGAGGTGGCCCTGTTATGGTGCATTACTCGCCTGATGCTACCTGGATAGATCAGCTGTTGGAAATCATGTTCTCTCTGGGAGCAACATCGAAGAACCAAATCCATTCATTGGAAACTCATCAAGGAGAGAGGCAGCCTGGCATGGAGAACCTTTCTAACTGTGAGGACAACCAGTGGAATGGCTTGACACCAGAAATTGTGGATTCTTCATCACTGGAGGTTTTTAAGAAGAGAGAGGACAGCCACTTACTTGAAATTATATAGGGCAGGGATCGGCAACCTGCAGCTCTGGAGCCGCAGGTGGCGCAGTGGTTAGGGTGCAGTACTGCAGGCCACTTCAGCTGACTGTTATCTGCAGTTCAGTGGTTCTAATCTCACCGGCTCAAGGTTGACTCAGCCTTCCATCCTTCCGAGGTGGGTGAAATGAGGACCCAGACTGTGGGGGAGATATGCTGACTCTGTAAACCGCTTAGAGAGGGCTGAAAGCCCTATGAAGCGGTATATAAGTCTAACTGCTATTGCTAACTGCTATTCCTATCCTTCTGCTGCGGCTCCCTGTCGGCTCCACTATTGATAGGGCTTTTGGTTAGGACAGGTAGAGGAAAAAGGATGCCACGCTAGGAGAAGACTCTATGGTGTGTGTGTGTGTGGGGGGGGAGAACCAGACTTCCGGTTAGCAGAGGAAAAAGGATGCCACTCTAGGAGGAGACTCTATGGTGGTGGTGGGGAAACCAGACTTCCGGTCAGCAGAGGAAAAAGGATGCCACGCTAGGAGGAGACTCTATGGTGGGGGTGGGGAGAACCAGACTTCCGGTCAGCAGAGGAAAAAGGATGCCACGCTAGGAGGAGACTCTATGGTGGGGGAACCGGACTTCCGGTCAGCTCTAGAATTGAACGGGGGGCTTCTGGTTAGGACCTTTGTGGTCCTTTGAGCGTTTAAGGTTGCTTACCCCTGGTATAGGTTCTTCTGCTCTCGCAGGGGGCTTGACTAGCAGACCTCCAAAGTCCCTTCCAGCTCATTCATTCTAAATTACAAAAATCCTATCTCAAGGCCCTCTGGGCATGGTGGAGAAAATATGGAACAAATGACCTGGATTTACAATGTCTTCTCTTTTTCTTTTTTTTTCTTTTCCCCCTTTAGAACCTCCTACAGTGCAAGTGTATTCCCGCCATCCTATATCTGAAGGCAAGGAGAACATTTTGCACTGCTTCGCGGAGGGCTTCCACCCTCCCAAAATCAACGTTACCCTTCTGAAGAATAACGAGAAAATACCCAATGTCAAGCAGTCTGACCTCTCTTTCAAAGAAGACTGGACCTTCCAGCTTCTGGCCCACGCTCAGGTGGTTCCCAATGGAAAGGACGAATATTCGTGCAAGGTGGAGCACCAGGCGCTCCCCGCGCCCCTCATTGTGAAATGGGGTAACTACTGCGACTTGACATTCTGTTCCATTTCTTCTTCGCCCTCCCCATTCTTCCTCCACTTGAAACAGGAATAGTTAAGCTGTCCTAGTCCATGGGTCTCCAAACCTGGGCCCTTTAGGACTTGTGGACTTCAACTCCCAGAATCCCCAGCTACCTCTGCTGGCTGGGGAATTCTGGGAGTTGGAAGTCCACAAGTCTTAAAGTGGTCAAGTTTGGAGACCTTTAGTTTAGCTGGAGAACCCATCATGGGAGTCATCAGTCTAGTCCAGGGGTGTCAAACTCGATTTCATTGAGGGCCGCATCAGTTTGACCTCGGGGGGCCCTGGGTGGGCGTGGTCAGCTTGACATCACTCCTGTTGCGGGTGCCTGTGGTGGCCCAAATGCTGTGCCAGCGAAAAAGGGCTCCTGAGCTCCATTTCCGGCCATGACGGCCTCCTGCAATGCTTTGCCAGCGAAGATAGAGTTCAGTTTTTGCTGGTAGAGGGCTGCGGGAGGCCTGTTGCGGCCGAAAACGGGCCCCGGGAGGGCTGCACACAGCCCTCCCAAGCTTTGTTTTCTCTGGCAGAGACACCGCGGACCGGTGCTTCGCTGTTTCCATGGCAGCCCCTCGGGCCAGATCTAAGCCCCCTGTGGGCCAGATCTGACTCCCGCACCTCGAGTTTGATACTGCTGGTCTAGTTTCTCTCCACATATTGCTGATCTGTTCTTCCTGTTCACCCTCCCATTGGTGAGGGATTCTGGGAGTTGTAGTTCAGCAACATCTGGGGAGATAGAAGTCTCCCACCCTTCCTGTAAAAGATGCAATGAAGCTATATGCTGGCCCCTGAAGCAACCTTCTGTTGAGTCCAGTGAATCATGATGGTCTGTTGGATTTCTCACACGTCCTGATCTTCCATATACCATCTCTGTCAAACCACGGCTTACTTTTTCAGCCTTTGAGAGTTGAGGAGTCAGGAAAACAGGCAATGCATGAATTGCTGGAATCCTATTTTAATCATCATGGGGGTATTAATAAATAGAATTATTGCAGACGATAATAAGAGTCTCTTTCCTGTATCTTACGATTTCAGTAGGCATGCTTATAAAAAGAAAGAAATGCAATAAGTTCGCTAAATTTTCATTACTACAGATTAAATTTGTATGCATTCTGGGCAGTTCACTTGTAAACATCATGAAGAGGAATCTGTTACAGATCTGTTGTGGCTTGATATGCTGCTACTGCTGGATTAATGCATTCAGTAAGGAAAGAATTGGCTTAGAATCTGTAGGCCCTCAATGATTTGGTATGTATTTGAAGAAATATGTGCTGTAAATTTATTTTCTTTGTGTTCCACAGAACAAGACAAGTAACCCAATAATCTCCAGCAGATAAGGTAAGAGATGGCTGTTTCACAAAAAGAATGCTTCACAGGAAATACAAAAGTGTGTGTATCATTTTAATGTGTTGTATTGTTACTCAGGGAGTAGAATAGAATAGAATAGAATAACAGAGTTGGAAGGGACCTTAGAGGTCTTCTAGTCCAACCCCCTGCTTAGGCAGGAAAGCCTACACCACTTCATACAAATGGATATCCAATATCTTAAAAGCCTCCAGTGTTGGGGCATTCACAACTTCTGGGGGAAAGTTGTTCCACTGATTAATTGTTCTGACTGTCAGGAAATTCCTCCTCAGTTCTAAGTTGCTTCTCTCCTTGATTAGTCCCCACCCATTGCTTCCTGTCCTGCCCTCAGTTGCTTTGGAGAATAGCTTGACTCCCTCTTCTTTGGGGCAGCCCCTGAGATATCGGAAGACTGCTATCATGTCACCCTTAGGGAAGAGATCAGCTTGCTGTCACAAAAGAGAAAGCAGTAAACAAAATGAAACTACAGAGCCAACACGTTTAAGCAGCTTTCACCAGGAAAGAGACCTGTAAAAATAAGAAGAAAGCTGACGTTTTAGGCCACTGTTTCTCAAACGTGGCCACTTCAAGATGTGTGGACTTCAACTCCCAGAATTCCCCTGCCGGAATGCATGCATATATATATATGTATGTGTACAGAATCCATATGATATACTGTCAGAAAGCGTAGAACACACAATAACCAAAATAATCATAATTAATATTTTTGCTGTACTTTAAAGCAGAGCTTCTTTCAATACCTGCTTATCAAAAAGTCATTTTTACCCAATGTTGGTTAAACACAGTCCCTGCTGTAATTGGGTAATAGCACTAGCAATAGCACTTAGACTTATACACCGCTTTACAATGCTTTCCAGCCCTCTCTAAGCGGTTTACAGAGTCAGCCTCTTGCCCCCAACAATCTGGGTCCTCCGTTTACCCATCTCTGAAGGATGGCTGAGTCAACCTTGAGCCGGTCAGGATTGAACCCCTGGTTGTAGGCAGAGTTTGCCGGTTCCACCACAAAACCGTGTTCGACTAAAGTGCGCTCGACAAAACCGCGTAGCTGACGTCATCACAGGGCGACAACAGTGCGGAGACAGAAGCACGCTGTAAACGCTAAACCTAAAATTAACCCCTAAACCTAACCCCCCTAAACCTAACCCTAACCCTAAACCTAACCCTTAACCTAACCCTAATCCTAACCCTTAACCTAACCCTAACCCTTAACCTTAACCTAACCCTAAACCTAACCCTAACCCTTAACCTAACCCTAAAGCTAACCCTAAAGCTAACCCTAAAGCTAACCCTTACCTTAACTTGAATCGGCTTGCTTTCAAAGCGCTATTTAAAGCGCCCTTCTTTCTCCGCGCTCGCTGTTGTCGCCCTGTTGATGACGTCAGCGACGCGGTTTAATCGGGCGCGCTTTAGTCAAGCGGGTTTTGTCGTGCCACGGAGTTTGCCTGCAATGCTGCATTCTAACCACTGGGAACGAAAAGAAAGGGAAGGAAGGAAGGAATTTGAGGAAGGAAGCAATAGCACACAGTGCTTTCCAGCCCTCTCTAAGCGGTTTACAGAGTCAGCCTCTTTCCCCCAACAATCTTGAGTCCTCATTTTACCTACCTTGGAAGGATGGAAGGCTGAGTCAACCCTGAGCCTGGTGAGATTTGAACTGCAGGCAGCCGGCAGGCAGCAGAAATAACCCGCAGTACTGCACTCTAACCCCTGCCCCATCAAGGCTCATAGGTAATGGGTTTATGTGTCTAAAAATATTAAAATGTGACAATTAAACCAACATTTGTTAAGCTGAGATGTTTCGCTTCACATCAGTCGTGGGTCCTTAACCCAAAGAAAATACAATTTTATTCAATTTTGGATAATTTCGACAGGTTTGGAGCGCAGAAGAATTGAAAACACTTTGCACAACCTTTGGCAATCCTTACAAGCACCCTGAAACATTCTTGCAATACTTTTAAAAGTACTTTCCTTGTATTTGTATGTTTTTACATTTTCAATATCGTCCTGTTAAGAGAGACTCAAACGTAGAGGCAAAAATCAATTTATTTGGCTTTCCAATCCAGCCTGTAGTGTACTGTACCACATTTCTTGTTTTTTTTAAATGTAAAAATAATCTTTTCCACCCCCAGATTTGATGAATGCTGGTTTAAACTACTATTTCTGCTGATGATCTTTCTGACTTCAATAGATGTTTCTGCTTATCACTAATCGAAGAGCTCCAATTTCAACTTTTTAAAGCAAAGGATTAAAGATAGACATCACATATAAATCATCATTCAAGGCATCATGATTTTATAAAAGGTTATCACTTTCGCTTTATTGCTATGTTAAATCTTTTAGGAGTTAAGAGTGTTATATTGTGGAGATAAGAAATGAAAAATTGAATATTCTAAAAATGATTATTAATGTTTCCTTTTATAAACTGCTACCTGTCTCAGTTGATAGTCTTACCTAGTTCTTTTTCTTATCCTCTACTAATGTACACAAAACCCTTAATAAAAGTTGTTTAACAATGTTTTCTTTGGAAGTTCTTTGTGGCTTTGAATGGATTCACAGCTGATCGGAATGGTTAAGAGGGTGCTGACTTCCAACCCCACGTATCTATGTTTCCTGGTCAAATACATGGGAAAATTCCATGGGGGCGGGGGGAAACCCACTTAGGGTGAGGGTTATGTCCCCATGAACTCAGACAGAAAAATGGACACCGCCAATGGATTCGCAGCTCATCGGAATGGTTAGGGGGAAGCTGACTTTTCCAACCTGTCGTATCTACTTTAACTGGTCAAATACATGGGAAAATCCCATAGGGGGGAAAACCCACTTAGGGTTAGGGTTAGGTCCCCATGAACCCGGACAGAAAAATGGGCACCGCCAATGGATTCACAGCTCATCGCTATGCTCAGGAGGGTGCTGACTTTCCCAATCAATCGTATCTACGTTTCCAGGTAAAATACATGGGAAAATCCCATAGAGGGAAAACCAGAGGTGGGTTTCAAAAATCGTTCGAACCTACCCTGTGGGTGTGGCCTCCTTTGTGGGAGTGGCTTGCCGTCCATGTGACCGGATATGAAGATGCCGAGGACACTTGTCAGAACCACCTTAAATTACCACAGCCCTGGCATGCATAAGAATAGGATGTAAACTTGTTTTCTAAAAGGCATCTTTGGTTTGCGTTAAAACAACTTCAACACACGCAATGTTCTGATTGCACCACAAACGCAGTCATCCTTACCTTTCACAGAGGCACAGAGTTTTATAAATATGAGCATGATAGTGTAGAATAATCATATCCAAGGACCAGTCAAAAAATTTTGGAACCTCTTCTGTAGGTGTGGCCTGCTTTCCGGGTCCACTGGTGGAACCTCTTCTAACTGGTTCGGTAGATTTGACGAACCGGTTCTACCGAATAGGTGCGAACTGGTAGGAACCCACCTCTGGGGAAAACCCACTTAGGGTTAGGTCCCCATGAACTCAGACAGAAAACTGGATACCGCCAATGCATTCGCAGCTCATCGCTATGCTTAGGAGGGTTTTCCTAAGGGACTTTTCCAACCCGTCGTATCTACGTTTCCTGGTAAAATACATGGGAAAATCCCATAGGGGGAAAAACCCACTTAGGGTTAGGGTGAACTCAGACAGAAAAATAGACACCGGCAATGTGTTCATAATTATGTTTACACATATATGTTCTTATACATGCTTTATAAAAGAAAATTCTAAGCACTGCACCACCATGGCAATTCATTAGGAGAATATTCAGTGTTTAAAAAACATTAATGAGATGGGAAAAGAGCTGTGTGTGAAACCCAATATAAACGACATGAGATCTGGCCAACATTTTCAGCTAAATTTAGCATAGTGCATATGTTTAGGACTTTAACAGCTGGTGAAATGGGTTGCACGGACAATAATGCAGCAACACTTATTTCTCAAGCGTTGCCTTGTATCAGGAGTTGCATTTTTGTCAGTAAATAATCCTGTTGGGTTTTTGGTTTATAAATAAATTCCTCAAAATCATAACGGTTTCACAAGATTTGAGGAGGGTTATTTTTCCTGATGTAAGATTATGGGAAATAAACAGGTGTCAATTTGTGCCTCTCTGAAAATATTGGATTTGCCATCTGTTGGGGAGCAGTGCCAAGAAAAGAATAAAATAAGGGCCAGCTGTTTGACAGCTGTTGTTACGAGTTTGTTCTTGCTTTGAGACTTCATGAGGAGGTTTGAGACTAAGTCATTGCATAGGACAGTGTTTCTCAACCTTGGCCACTTGAAGATGTCCGGACTTCAACTCCCAGAATTCCCCAGCCAGCATTTGCTGGCTGGGGAATTCTGGGAGTTGAAGTCCGGACATCTTCAAGTGGCCAAGGTTGAGAAACACTGGCATAGGAAGCCAATGGAATCTTCTGGAAGAAGAAGACCGTTAGAGAGTGGCAGTTACGAGGCAGGACACTGGAAGCAGGTTCGCGAGGAACACGGGCAGAGAACCGAAAGTTCCCCCGAACAATAAAGCAAAGACTTTATTCTTCAAAACAGGTGAATTCCTAGAAATGCTACAAATGATAGATCGTTGTAGAAATGGGTGGAAATGGGAAGCCAGGGCATTTATCTTGAAGCACCCCAAGGAGGAAGGGCTGGATGGTGTCTTCTACAGTAGGTCCCACTGTGGCGTTTTGAAAAAAACATTTTCAAAGCTGGAGCTCATTCCTGCTCTGAAATAACCTCAAGTGGAAATAAATTGGTGAGAGATGTGGAGTTATCTTCCAAAGGCAAAATAGAAGGATCGAGTCTGGACCACACCAGGTTCTTCTAATGTAACGTTTCCTACCTGGTGCCCACATGCGGTTAAGATGGTTGTTATTGCTGCTAATATTATTCGTTTATCATCATACCTTGGTCCAAGGGGTCAGGCTGCCCTCAGCGAAACATCGCCTCGCTTAGCGTCCCGGCGGAGTCGCCAAAAACACGACTGCTCCAAAACTCGTCGAATTTAGTGTTTTGAAGTGAAAATTTGTCCTGGTATACTTGTCATTTCTCCCAGGACTTGATGTGCAAGGTAGAACCATTGTTGGTGTTGGTTGTCTTGTGACTCACTACCCCTTCCGGATGAAATAAAGGGTGACGTGAGGAGTCAAGTGGTTGCTTGGTACCCCTCATTTTTTAGTACTCATCGTGCTTCCTGGAATGAATGACGAGTACCAAGGTACCACTGTAATTTATAAGTTGCCTGAATCACCCAAGCTCTGTCATTGAAGTCCTAAAATGGCGGAAGATTATGAGAATTATTCAGTCCAGCACATCTAAAGATCT